>NC_056693.1:39376250-39682500 GCF_018350215.1 Panthera leo
AGCCTCCAGAGGAAGTATGGCCCTGCCTATATCTGACATCTTGATTTCACCCCAGGGAAAGTAAACTTCCAGCCTTCAGAACTGTGAGAAAATAAATTTCTGTTGTTTTAAGCCACTAATTTTGTGACAATTTGTTATGGCAGCCACAGGAAACTAATACAAGTTGTGAAAGATAATTAATAGAGAACTTATCAAACTTCTATTTTACTTAAAGTTTAGTGAAGATATTTGGGCTAGAGCCATTCAGTGGTAACTCACAGAAATAGAGGTCAGATTTGTTGACTCCTAGCCCAACATTTTCAGCTCAGATGGAGTATCTCCTAACTTCCAACTAGCATATCCTCTTGATTAATTGTATCAAACCCTTCTCTCCTGGGAGCTCTTCCTGGTTCAGAGAAGTTTTAGTTTGTAGAACGGGGTTTCTTTGTTGCTACGTCTCAATCAAGATCTTCACACAGAATATCTTGTTTAGATACCTATGCGACTTTTGAAAGAGATGTAATTCTTCTATGTTGAAAAATGTGCATAATTACTGCCAACATTTTTATATTAAAAGGTAATATATACACAAAGGGCTATCCCCAAGTAAAACACATTTGATTTTTTCATTTTACTGACTTCCTTATGAAATTACTACTATTCTTGGGAGAGATAAAACACTAAGTTTTTCTGCGGGACCCTGTTTCCTGACTTAAATGATTCTTTCTATTTAAGTGCATCAGAGATCCATGGAAAGGCAACATGTTGCACAAGAAAGAAAAGAGGGTTTCAAGTAGAAAAATTCTTCTTTGAATCACAGGATATGCTGCCTACAGGATTACATGAGATAAAACCTATATTCTTTGATCTTTGGTTTCTTCATCTCTAAACCAGAGATAATTGCGTTTGCCTGATCTTTTCCAAGAAGGCTTTGCGGGCGTGGGGATAGGGGGCTGAAAGGATAATGGGTCCACCTGTACTTTGTTAAACTGGCGAAATCTAAATATGAAGGATTGTAACTGAGATTATTAAGTCCACAGTTTTAAGGATATATCTTATTTGTGTTAAACCTCTATGTGTCAAAACAGGAAACATGAAATTATTAAGCCATTTAAGAGGCATTTATCAGGGCACCTGAGTGGCTCAGTCAGTTAAGCGTCTGACTTTGGCTGCTCTTGAGTTCAAGCCCCGCACTGGTTCTCTGTTGACAGCACAGAGCCTGGAATCTGCTTCAGTTTCCGGGCCTCCCTCTTTCTCTGCCCCTCCCCAACTCATGCACGCTCTCTCTCTCTCTCTCTCTCTCTCTCTCTCAAAAATAAACATTTAAAAAAATTTTTAAAAATGCATTTAGGGGAACCTGGGTGGCTCACTCGGTTGAGCATCCGACTTCGGCTCAGGTCATGATCTCACGGTCTGTGAGTTCAAGTCCCGGGTCGGGCTCTGTGCTGACAGCTCAGAGCCTGGAGCCTGCTTTGGATTCTGTCTCTCTCACTCTCTGCCCCTCCCCCGCTCATGCTCTGTCTCTTTCTCTGCCAAAAATAAATAAACATTAAAAAAATTCATTTATAGATACTACGTTAGGATTGTAAAGATAATCTTCCAGATCTTAGGGATAAATCTACATTGTATACCATTAAAATAGAATAACTATCTTTGTCACCATCCCCTCCCCTTTTAAAAAGTAATACATTGATCTCTCACTCATTCTTTGTGACCGCATTTAATTGTTGTCTCTTTGGTGACAGCTTCCACAATCCATCAAGGTAGATTATGTTTTGGGGGCTTTGTTTATCTGTTCCATATCCAACAGTGTTTATCCCATTTTCTGTACTAGCACTTCCAACTAGTCTCTTTTTCAAGGCAACTTCTCTTGCTAGTTCCCTGAACCTTTGCCCTGCACAGTTTATTTAAACCAGCCTGTAGCATCCATCTACTAATCAAGCAACCAGAATGTCAATGGGTGACAAGCCATTTTCAGTAATGGCATCCAGAGATGTCCATAAAAGCCAAACTCTAACATCATCTTCCTGCTCATTTGCTCTGCTGAAGAACATTCAGAGCTGACTCCTGACTCAATTAATTTCCTTAAATATCTCTTTACCTCATCTTACTTGGTACTACTTTCCCAATTTGGTCTGGTTCCTCTCCGTAACTATAATTTGAATTCTACCTCTAACCAAGCTGACTTCTAGCTCAAAAGTAAATACTCCTGGCAAGCATACTTGGACCCAGGATCTCACAATAGGACACTTAGAGAGTTCTTTGTAGAAAACTCATGGTTTGGCCCGAATATTAAACTAGAGAGTGTGCATATGATCTCATCTCCCTATAACCTTTATCCCTTTGAGCAAGACCTCTGATATATGTAGTACATGATCACTGAACACATGATGAGATTAAATCTTAGGAATAGAAAAGTACTATACTCTGACGATCTCATTAATATCTATTTATTTACTATAAAGACCTGCATTAATCTCACTTCAATAAAACTGTAATGAGCACCACCTGTATGCTAGAAAATAGAGCTATAGTTCTCATTCTGGAGATGCTTACAGTAAAGTCTTAGAGACAGAGGAGTGCATAGACTGCTACAATACAGCCCACTGTGAAGGTGTTTAGATGGGGAAAATGCCAGATACTAAGGACGTAGAGGAAGACAATGTATACAAGGCAAGGAAGAGTACAAGGATAGATTCTAAAAGGAAATAGCTTATGAAAGAAGACTGGGACTTTGCCAGGTGAAGAGAAGGGGAAAGAGCAATCCTCAGTAATGCTCTCTTTTCTCTTTATTTCCAACATTTTTCAGGCATATTGAACATCCTGCAGTGTTTTAAACTATTTGTGCATAATCTCCTCACTTCTCTCCACCTTCTTTTAGCCCTATGTGTCTTCATTTGTAAAATCCACTCTGTAGTTAGTCAGATAGCGTAAGTAATAACAGCAACCATATCTCAATGTTTCCAGTTATAAAATCAAATAAATTTTACACTAGGCCTATAATGAAAGCTAAGGGTTATATTGGAAACTGTGTAAAGTGTGATCTTTGGGCTTGTTTCCCCCACCATTAGTTTTATTCAAAAGATACAATTGGGTGTTTTTGTGTGAAAATTGGTAAGATGATACCATTCAGTGACTACAAAAGCTCCGTTCTTTGGAATTTAAACCCACATTCCAACTAATGTGTGACATTACATTACATGGTATGTTCTTATGAATGAAGGTAGTGTGTTTTAACAGTCTTATTTAAGGCTTCAAAATACAAGTCATGTTAGCACCGAATAACAGAATTATTTAAAAGAACTAAAGGTTGTCATCAATAGACATTGAAATGGGTCAAAGGTCGAAGGTGACTACTGGGTTCATCTGTATGCAAATGCTTTCCTAGAAGTATGATTCTTCACCTTTGATTTTTAGTAAGACCAGGTGGAGGAGCTTCTAGTCTATGCAGTATTATCCACTAGCATCTTAATTATAACACATCTAGAGGAATATTGCAGACTTCAAATTAGAGGTTATATAAACAATAGCAAAAGGAAACACAAATTTTTGCAGGGTCTTTCAGCCTATTCGGTGTTAGTAATTTGCTTAAAGAAAAAAAATGCATTTTCTGCCAAGTGCTTCACCTTGCTCATCCTATTTATGACCTTGGGAACGAAGTATCATCATTGCAGTATAAAGATGAAGACTTTGATTTAGTTAGGTAATGCAATGTACCAGATCAACTGCTTAGAACTCATATAAGCCAGGTTAAAACCCATACTGTCTGGCCTCAGATATCAAACTTTATTTCCCCCATTTCCCCCAGGCATCTGTCTATAAATGGTAGAAAGAAATTAAAGCAGAAAGAGGAAAATAGCCAAATGAACCGATCTACATATGACGGGTCTTGAGGAACTCCAAGGGCCAAAAAGTCAGACTAAGCTTACAATTTCCTCTTAGAGTTGAAGAAATGCAGAGCAGAAACTCTCTTGCCCCCTGAGAACATGCCCTGCTTTGGAAAATGGCTATCACCAAACACAAAAGAAAAGTGATTGCATCACCAACAATTCAATCAAGTGAAACTAAGGTTGTGAAACAAAACACTCTGAATCTGGAGGTGGTGGTAAGGGGCACAGAAATGTTGGGCCTTGAACTTTGTTGAGTCTATTCTCATCACATCGGTCTTGATTTCTATGGGACAGTCATTCTCCGTCTCTTCCTGAGCAGGACTTTTGTCCTCACTTTCTGACAGGTTACTCCCAAAACCAAAGCTAAAGATGGCGGCGTAGGAGGACGCGGGGCTCACAGCGCGTCCTGCCGATCACTTAGATTCCACCTACACCTGCCTAAAGAACCCAGAAAACCGCCAGAGGATTAGCAGAAGGGAGTCTCCGGAGTCAAGCGCAGACTAGAGGCCCACGGAAGAGGGTAGGAAGGGCGGCGAGGCGGTGCGCGCTCCACGGACTGGCGGGAGGGAGCAGGGCGGAGGGGCGGCTCGCCGGCCAAGCAGAGCCCCCGAGTCTGGCTGGCAAAAGCGGAGGGGCCGGACAGACTGTGTTCCGACAGCAAGCGCGACTTAGCGTCTGGGAGGTCAAAAGTTAACAGCTCTGCTCGGAAAGCGGGAAGGCTGGAGGACAAAGGGAGGGAGAGCTGCTGAGCCCCCGGACGGCAGAGCTCAGCTTGGCGGGGAACAAAGGCGCCAGCGCCATCTTCCCCCACCCATCCCCCAGCCAAAATCCCAAAGGGAACCAGTTCCTGCCAGGGAACTTGCTCGCTCCGCGCAAACACCCAACTCTGTGCTTCTGCGGAGCCAAACCTCCGGCAGCGGATCTGACTCCCTCCCGCTGCCACAGGGCTCCTCCTGAAGTGGATCACCTAAGGAGAAGCGAGCTAAGCCTGCCCCTCCAGCCCCCGTGCACCTTGCCTACCCACCCCAGCTAATACGCCAGATCCCCAGCAACACAAGCCTGGCAGTGTGCAAGTAGCCCAGACGGGACACACCACCCCACAGTGAATCCCGCCCCTAGGAGAGGGGAAGAGAAGGCACACACCAGTCTGACTGTGGCCCCAGCAGTGGGCTGGGGGCAGACATCGGGTCGGACTGCGGCCCCGCCCACTAACTCCAGTTATACACCACAGCACAGGGGAAGTGCACTGCAGGTCCTCACCACGCCAGGGACTCTCCAAAATGACCAAACGGAAGAATTCCCCTCAGAAGAATCTCCAGGAAATAACAACAGCTAATGAACTGATCAAAAAGGATTTAAATAATATAACAGAAAGTGAATTTAGAATAATAGTCATAAAATTAATCGCTGGGCTTGAAAACAGTATACAGGACAGCAGAGAATCTCTTGCCACAAAGATCGAGGGACTAAGGAACAGTCACGAGGAGTTGAAAAACGCTTTAAACGAATTGCAAAACAAAATGGAATCCACGATGGCTCGGCTTGAAGAGGCAGAGGAGAGAATAGGTGAACTAGAAGATAAAGTTATGGAGAAAGAGGAAGCTGAAAGAAAGAGAGATAAAAAAATCCAGGAGTATGAGGGGAAAATTAGAGAACTAAGTGATACACTAAAAAAAAATAATATACGCATAATTGGTATCCCAGAGGAGGAAGAGAGAGGGAAGGGTGCTGAAGGGGTACTTGAACAAATTATAGCTGAGAACTTCCCTGAACTGGGGAAGGAAAAAGGCATTGAAATCCAAGAGGCACAGAGAACTCCCTTCAGACGTAACTTGAATCGATCTTCTGCACGACATATCATAGTGAAACTGGCAAAATACAAGGATAAAGAGAAAATTCTGAAAGCAGCAAGGGATAAACGTGCCCTCACATATAAAGGGAGACCTATAAGACTCGTGACTGATCTCTCCTTTGAAACTTGGCAGGCCAGAAAGGCTTGGCACGATATCTACAGTGTGCTAAACAGAAAAAATATGCAGCCGAGAATCCTTTATCCAGCAAGTCTGTCATTTAGAATAGAAGGAGAGATAAAGGTCTTCCCAAACAAACAAAAACTGAAGGAATTTGTCACCACGAAACCAGCCCTACAAGAGATCCTAAGGGGGATCCTGTGAGACAAAGTACCAGAGACATCACTACAAGCATAAAACATACAGACATCACAATGACTCTAAACCCATATCTTTCTATAATAACACTGAATGTAAATGGATTAAATGCGCCAACTAAAAGACATAGGGTATCAGAATGGATAAAAAAACAAGACCCATCTATTTGCTGTCTACAAGAGACTCATTTTAGATCTGAGGACACCTTTAGATTGAGAGTGAGGGGATGGAGAACTATCTATCATGCTCCTGGAAGCCAAAAGAAAGCTGGAGTAGCCATACTTATATCAGACAAACTAGACTTTAAATTAAAGGCTGTAACAAGAGATGAAGAAGGGCATTATATAATAATCACAGGGTCTATCCACCAGGAAGAGCTAACCATTATAAATGTCTATGCGCCAAATACCCGAGCCCCCAGATATATAAAACAATTACTCATAAACATAAGCAACCTTATTGATAAGAATGTGGTCATTGCAGGGGACTTTAACACCCCACTTACAGAAATGGATAGATCATCTAGACACACAGTCAATAAAGAAACAAGGGCCCTGAATGATACATTGGATCAGATGGACTTGACAGATATATTTAGAACTCTGCATCCCAAAGCAACAGAATATACTTTCTTCTCGAGTGCACATGGAACACTCTCCAAGATAGATCATATACTGGGTCACAAAACAGCCCTTCATAAGTTTACAAGAATTGAAATTATACCATGCATACTTTCAGACCACAATGCTATGAAGCTTGAAATCAACCACAGGAAAAAGTCTGGAAAACCTCCAAAAGCATGGAGGTTAAAGAACACCCTACTAACGAATGAGTGGGTCAACCAGGCAATTAGAGAAGAAATTAAAACATATATGGAAACAAACGAAAATGAAAATACAACAATCCAAACGCTTTGGGACGCAGCGAAGGCAGTCCTGAGAGGAAAATACATTGCAATCCAGGCCTATCTCAAGAAACAAGAAAAATCCCAAATACAAAATCTAACAGCACACCTAAAGGAAATAGAAGCAGAACAGCAAAGGCAGCCTAAACCCAGCAGAAGAAGAGAAATCATAAAGATCAGAGCAGAAATAAACAATATAGAATCTAAAAAAACTGTAGAGCAGATCAACGAAACCAAGAGTTGGTTTTTTGAAAAAATAAACAAAATTGACAAACCTCTAGCCAGGCTTCTCAAAAAGAAAAGGGAGATGACCCAAATAGATAAAATCATGAATGAAAATGGAATGATTACAACCAATCCCTCAGAGATACAAACAATTATCAGGGAATACTATGAAAAATTATATGCCAGCAAATTGGACAACCTGGAAGAAATGGACAAATTTCTAAACACCCACACTCTTCCAAAACTCAATCAGGAGGAAATAGAAAGCTTGAACAGACCCATAACCAGCGAAGAAATTGAATCGGTTATCAAAAATCTCCCAACAAATAAGAGTCCAGGACCAGATGGCTTCCCAGGGGAGTTCTACCAGACATTTAAAGCAGAGATAATACCTATCCTTCTCAAGCTATTCCAAGAAATAGAAAGGGAAGGAAAACTTCCAGACTCATTCTATGAAGCCAGTATTACTTTGATTCCTAAACCAGACAGAGACCCAGTAAAAAAAGAGAACTACAGGCCAATATCCCTGATGAATATGGATGCAAAAATTCTTAATAAGATACTAGCAAATCGAATTCAACAGCATATAAAAAGAATTATTCACCATGATCAAGTGGGATTCATTCCTGGGATGCAGGGCTGGTTCAACATTCGCAAATCGATCAACGTGATACATCACATTAACAAAAAAAAAAGAGAAGAACCATATGATCCTGTCAATCGATGCAGAAAAGGCCTTTGACAAAATCCAGCACCCTTTCTTAATAAAAACCCTTGAGAAAGTCGGGATAGAAGGAACATACTTAAAGATCATAAAGGCCATTTATGAAAAGCCCACAGCTAACATCATCCTCAACGGGGAAAAACTGAGAGCTTTTTCCCTGAGATCAGGAACACGACAGGGATGCCCACTGTCACCGCTGCTGTTTAATATAGTGCTGGAAGTTCTAGCATCAGCAATCAGACAACAAAAGGAAATCAAAGGCATCAAAATTGGCAAAGATGAAGTCAAGCTTCCGCTTTTTGCAGATGACATGATATTATACATGGAAAATCCGATAGACTCCACCAAAAGTCTGCTAGAACTGATACATGAATTCAGCAAAGTTGCAGGATACAAAATCAATGTGCAGAAATCAGTTGCATTCTTATACACTAACAATGAAGCAACAGAAAGACAAATGAAGAAACTGATCCCATTCACAATTGCACCAAGAAGCATAAAATACCTAGGAATAAATCTAACCAAAGATGTAAAAGATCTGTACGCTGAAAACTATAGAAAGCTTATGCAGGTAATTGAAGAAGATATAAAGAAATGGAAAGACATTCCCTGCTCATGGATTGGAAGAATAAATATTGTCAAAATGTCAATACTACCCAAAGCTACCTACACATTCAGTGCAATCCCAATCAAAATTGCACCAGCATTCTTCTCGAAACTAGAACAAGCAATCCTAAAATTCATATGGAACCACAAAAGGCCCCGAATAGCCAAAGTAATTTTGAAGAAGAAGACCAAAGCAGGAGGCATCACAATCCCAGACTTTAGCCTCTACTACAAAGCTGTCATCATCAAGACAGCATGGTATTGGCATAAAAACAGACACACAGACCAATGGAATAGAATAGAAACCCCGGAACTAGACCCACAAACGTATGGCCAACTCATCTTTGACAAAGCAGGAAAGAACATCCAATGGAAAAAAGACAGTCTCTTTAACAAATGGTGCTGGGAGAACTGGACAGCAACATGCAGAAGGTTGAAACTAGACCACTTTCTCACACCATTCACAAAAATAAACTCAAAATGGATAAAGGACCTGAATGTGAGACAGGAAACCATCAAAACCTTAGAGAAGAAAGCAGGAAAAGACCTCTCTGACCTCAGCCGTAGCAATCTCTTACTCGGCACATCCCCAAAGGCAAGGGAATTAAAAGCAAAAGTGAATTACTGGGACCTTATGAAGATAAAAAGCTTCTGCACAGCAAAGGAAACAACCAACAAAACTAAAAGGCAACCAACGGAATGGGAAAAGATATTTGCAAATGACACATCGGACAAAGGGCTAGTATCCAAAATCTATAAAGAGCTCATCAAACTTCACACCCGAAAAACAAATAACCCAGTGAAGAAATGGGCAGAAAACATGAATAGACACTTCTCTAAAGAAGACATCCGGATGGCCAACAGGCACATGAAAAAATGTTCAACGTCGCTCCTTATCAGGGAAATACAAATCAAAACCACACTCAGATACCACCTCACGCCAGTCAGAGTGGCCAAAATGAAGAAATCAGGAGACTATAGATGCTGGAGAGGATGTGGAGAAACAGGAACCCTCTTGCACTGTTGGTGGGAATGCAAATTGGTGCAGCCGCTCTGGAAAGCAGTGTGGAGGTTCCTCAGAAAATTAAAAATAGACCTACCCTATGACCCAGCAATAGCACTGCTAGGAATTTATCCAAGGGATACAGGAGTACTGATGCATAGGGGCACCTGTACCCCAATGTTTATAGCGGCACTCTCAACAATAGCCAAATTATGGAAAGAGCCTAAATGTCCATCAACTGATGAATGGATAAAGAAATTGTGGTTTATATACACAATGGAATACTACGTGGCAATGAGAAAAAATGAAATATGGCCTTTTGTAGCAACATGGATGGAACTGGAGAGTGTGATGCTAAGTGAAATAAGCCATACAGAGAAAGACAGATACCATATGGTTTCACTCTTATGTGGATCCTGAGAAACATAACAGAAACCCATGGGGGAGGGGAAGGAAAAAAAAAAAAAAAAAAGAGGTTAGAGTGGGAGAGAGCCAAAGCATTAGAGACTGTTAAAAACTGAGAACAAACTGAGGGTTGATGGGGGGTGGGAGGGAGGGCAGGGTGGGTGATGGGTATTGAGGAGGGCACCTTTTGGGATGAGCACTGGGTGTTGTATGGAAACCAATTTGACAGTAAATTTCATATATTAAAAAATTAAAAAAAAAAAAAAAAAAAAAAAACAAAGCTAAAGAATATCAGCCTCGGGGTGCCTGGGTGGCTCAGTCGGTTGAGCGGCCGACTTCGGCTCAGGTCACGATCTCGCAGTCCGTGAGTTCGAGCCCCACGTTGGGCTCTGTGCTGACAGCTCAGAGCCTGGAGCCTGTTTCAGATTCTGTGTCTCCCTCTCTCTCTGACCCTCCCCCGTTCATGCTCTGTCTCTCAAAAATAAATAAACGTTAAAAAAAAAATTTAAAAAAAAAGAATATCAGCCTCTCTTTTTGTCCAGACCCCAAGGCAAGGCTAATCAGTCAACTGTGATTTCCATTCTTTTGGGACCATTTTGATGATTTAAAGTGCTCAGACTAGGAAACAAAAATGAAACAACAGTCACAATTACTAACTTTATGGTTTTCGAAGCCTTGTGCTAAACTCAATTTAACTAATTGGGCATTGTTAGTATTATTTCCATTTCCTACATTAGGAAACTAAACATCTAAACTAAAGGTATAAAGTTGGTCATTGGCTTCGGTTCAGAATCTATTTTCTTTCATTGCAAATGCCATACTATATACTGGGAGAAGTCATTCTCTGTGAGTCTATTTTTCTACATAATCGAAACCAAACCCCTACCTTGTACTATTGTTACAAGAAATAGATTAACATGAAAAAGTAAATAAAACACACTAAGATTCAATGATAGCATTCTTCTCAAAATTTTTCTACCAGACTCCTTGGTAACAATACATTTTATCATATACTAGAGTATTCAGTATATGTTAAATACTTAAGAAACATTTGATATGTGAAGAAATAATTGATCAAATGAATAAATTAAAAACAAAAACAAAGAATAAATGGATGAATGGATTCAAATTTCTTGATAGTCTTCTTTCTCACTTGAGTTCTTCCAGATGTGTAATCCTTTCAGTCTTCTAGAGACCAGACAAGAGAAGATTTGGAAGGAAAGGTCTACCAGACATTCTCCTCCTCCCTGGGTGAAAAACTGTAATAGGAGTTCTTAATCTTTCAATCATTTGCCCTTTCTCATGTTTGTAATTGATGCTGGCTCCCTGGATCCATCCGGTAACAGAGAAAAAAGCAAACAGTGATAGAGAAGCTTATTTCTACCACTATAAACATAAATTCATTGTTAAGGTAACATATAACAATATCTTTCCATGAATTAATCACCAGGTATATATTGAGTCACTACTCATATGCCAGGAAGCTCTTTCAAATAAAAAGATGAAAAAACACAGTTGGAATTGGAAAAATGAAATTTCTAACATTTTTTTCATTGTAAATTTTTTGAGAAATTAAAAATCTAAATGTGTAGCAACAGATGGACACATTAAATTGTAGTACATTTATATCATTAATTACCATGCATCTGTAAAGAGATTGAGATATTTCTATATGCTGATGTGGACAGCCTTGCAAAGCATAGGGCTAAATGGGAAGAGAAAGAATGTGTTATCAATATGAACATAAGGATTTCTCTATAGAGAATACACACTTATAATATGATTTTATGTCCATTTGCCATAACACGGTCCCAAATATTATGCAAAACACAACCCCATTAATGTAAAACAAAGGTAAATGCCATAGTATCTATATATATGTGCATGAAAAGGAAAGTGATGGGATACATACTAAGCTGTTGAAGGTGGCTTCCCCTGGAGGGAAGTAGATTTTAAGGAATTAGCTGAGGTTTCATATCATGTGCTACATATTTATGACGTTTATGATTAAACAAACAAATAAAAGTGTTAGAGCTTACTCTAGGATTTCACATTTTATGGGGATGATATGGTCTATGGGCATAAAATCATTTTATAGGTATATATTCTGTATAAAAAATCCTATGTTCATATTCATAACACAGTCTTATTTGTGAATTTTGTTTGTAAAATAAAAACAGTTATGATAACAAGTAAATTAATTCGGCGCATCACTTGAATATCAAAGCAGGGTCTTTAACTTGCTAATGGGAATGTCAAAAATGATCAAGTCCCCATTCTTTCATTTTACATGCATGAAAAATTAGGCACAGATAAGGAATGCTACCTGACAAAATCACACAGCAAATTGCTAGCAGAGCCTAGGGAAATATATGGATTAGAATTCACATTTAGATTGATTATTTGGGGCTTCTTTTGATTCTAAAATCAAAGAGAGTAAATAGAATTTGATGTACAATATATTAACAGACTTGGTTATCTTAGTGGCTCCAGGGTATGTTTATTTTACAATACAAAGTAGGCAGAGGTGATATTTAACAATTAAATAACACTGAAGTATGATTATATTTTGCTTTCAGCATTAGGCTGTTGAATACCACTCCTCCCATTTTCCTTTGATCTCAGTCTTGCAATTTGAAAGCCAGAGGAGTGATAAATGGCCGCGAAATGCAGACAAAGATCCCTTTTGTTTGTCCCACAGAATAGGAAGATGGTCAAATTGATCAGTCATCAAGGTATAATGATCTGAAATAAATACCAGCCTCTTTGATGTGGCTTAGGATGCCAGCATCAGGGAAAGAGATCATTCTCCTGACTATCACATAATTGAACGATTATGTTGGTTTGTGAATGGGCTTCCTTAATTGGTAACTGGTAATTTGGCATCCTGACATGAGTATACGGGAAACATGATCCTTCACCCTGCACAAGGGAGAGAAGATTGAACTGAGAGGAATGAATGGGAAGAGAGCCTTTCAAATTAGAAATAATTGGAGCAGGGAGCAGGTGACTGAAAAAGGCACAGAAATTACTCCACCTTCTCTCAAAGAAATGACACTGAGTCATATGTGTGAGCCCATAGCAGGTGTGTATTTGTTTTTAGAAACCATCAAGCAAAGACTACAGCCTTGGGGATGTTCCATTTATAAGAAGGATGCAATCTAAAAGGTTTAACCATCTTGATATTGGGGAAGTCTTAATAGGAAAACACAAGGCCACATGAATTAATAGGTGAAGCGCATCTGAAAAGGTCAGGAAATATGAGACATGTTAAAAATTAATATATTGGAAGAATATAGATGTTAAAGCTAGCAAATATTGTTTGCGAAACCTGCCATTGTTATGTACTTACTGTGCTACCCTGGACATATCAATTAACTTTCTATAATTCATTTTCTTCCTCCTCAAAAAGATAACAATGGGATCACAATTGTCCTTTTTGTGATGATTGAAAGAGTTTTTGAAAGTGGTACTTTCTAGGAAAAAGTCTAAGTGGCCAATGGGTCTTCCCCTTCCATATTGTCCTTTAGGTCATAAGAAGGTAAAGTTTATGGCGTCAACATTTTACCAAACCATAGAGGTCAATTGGTAATCCCCATTTACTCATTAACACCTTTCTGAGGAATCTCTCCTTTTTTCACACGTGATAAGCTTTGTTTGAGATTTATAATATTTCTTTTAATTTGGATATGCAAAACCTCCAAGGCTATGATCATTTCAGTCTATTGCAGTTTTTACATACAGTCTCAGACCCTTCTCTCTAGTCCCAGTATCTTCTCACTAGTATTTGAACATTTCCAATTTTGGGTATTTTATTTGCAATTCACATACAAACTAATATTAAAAATTTCCAACCATCACCCAAATTTTCTTCCAGGATATTCTTGATTTACTTACACATGTGTTCTTTGATTAATGAACTCAAAATTATTTCTCAAGCACTTCCTAAGAGCCAAGAACTGGGCAAGGCACAAAACCAGATACATCTCCTACCTTCATTAATCTTAACTATCGAGATGAAAATATAAATAAATACAGAAATGACCATGACAGGAAGAATGTGTTAAGATATATGAAATAAAGTTATTAGATACCAAGAACACATTTGATAGGGAGAACTCCAGGGATGATCAGGGGTGACTTCCTTGAGTAAAGGATGTGTGCTGTGTAATGTCTATGTGCATATGGGTGTGATGATGATGGCAATGATGGTGATGGTGATGATGATGATGATGATGATGGTGATGAAGATGATGTTACCCCAGGCAGATGGCTAAGCTTGTGCAAAGGTTCTATAACTGAGGGTAATATGGTATATTCAAGTGAAAGATGGATCAGCATGCTTAGAAAGCAAACTGCTAAAGGGATTATGGTAGGAGATGAAGTTGGAGACATGAAACATATTAACCTCTCTAAGACTCATTTTCTTCCTCAACCTCAGGTGACTTTGGCAGGGACCCTTAGACCATTTCTTTTCCCTTATCCCCTAAATTCTGTCAGCAGAATGTATAATGTGTCTATGATAACTATCATTTTCACTATTACTTTTAGTTAAAATTGCAAGTTCTACACAAGAGCATGGGCCATTTCAATCTTGCCTATATCTTCTGGCAGAAGAACAAAATAAATTTGCATTAGATGAAAGTATCAATTATCTGCAACTAATGTCTTCCTCCTCTTCCTTTATAGGTACCCATTGCCAGTGGTTCTCAAACCATGGGGTTCTTCATATTATGCCTTTAAAGTGACTCAATATTCAGATATGCAAGCCTTTTACTCTCAAACCATGGGGTTCTTCATATTATGTCTTTAAAGTGCCTCAATATTCAGATATGCAAGCCTTTTACTCTCAAATTATATGTATAAACTCAGGCTTAGGCCTAAGAATATGAGTGTTTAATAAGGAGATTCTCTGTTTACAAACTAATATTTGAGAACTAGTACACTATGTACATTAATAGTCTTTCACTTTTTGAATGAGAGTTTAACCTTTGATTAACTTCCTCTGCTCCTGTGGAGATTGGATAAAGGTAGATTGTAAAGTGTGCTGTTAAGCAGCATTGCTTATGGTACAAACAACTCCTGATTAATAGATTATGTCTGGATTGAGGCTTCTGTGGATGGATGGATGATAAAAATTTGATGTGGAACCATAGCCTTGAAATGTAATAAGAAGAAGACTCATAATTGGCATGTCTCATGTATGGATCCTGGCAGCTATCCTCTGGAGTGGTAGAGAGATACTGCTAATGTTGGGATAAGGATACTAAACTAGGCTGGATCACACACATGCAAGACATGAGTTTTCTTTTATTACCTAAGCTGTCACCTGGTGGAGATAAGGGGAACCGGCAAAAAATAGTTCTTATCACCTGGTGGAGGTAAGAGGCGCTGGCCAGCAAGTGCTTGGGCTCCTGCAAGGACCTACTGACCATCTAGTACCTCCAGCCCTGTACCTCCAGGGCTACATCCTTCTGAGTAGCTGGAACTAGATGTGGCCTGTAATAGCTCTGCAAATCTTAATATTTATGTGAAGGTAAGAAGACTAGCCCCTGGTGGGTACTGTCTCTGGCATAAATATGCATGCTTTCTCAAACCGTGTAATCCCCTACCTTTCTATTTTGTTCATAGAGTCTCTTCCTCTTAGGAACAGCTCCACACCCTTCTCCACCAGAGAACTACAGCTCATCTTTCGAGGTTCAACAAACACTTCTTTAATTTTTTGTTCATTCTCAAGGAGGAAGAATGTGTTGTCTTCTCTGTGCTCATGTGGTACCATGTCCACATTCTTCTTTCAGCACTTCACTATCTGAGTTGCTGTCATCTTTCAAGTGCCTGCGTCTCCTCTTGGGGGCACAGTGTGTCTATGCATTTTGCATTTCCACTGTTTTACACAATTCTTCGAGCAGGAAAAAAAATACGATCAGCTGTTTGTTAAACTCCACTAAATCGCACGGTTAGAGCTTGGTATCTTGGGATCGAGTATAAATTATACTACTTCTTCAAGATTTAGGCAATAGCTAAATTTTACCTTAAGGGATTCTATTCCTAAAATTCTTTATGTGCCTCCCTCCTGGGATTTAGTTTCTGTCCTTTAACGACTCATATTACTACAATTGTTGTGCGGTTGTATTATGATGGCTATACTTAAAGAAATTATTGTATGCCTAGGTTTGTCCCCTCAGAATACCACACACTTGAGAGAAGCAGCCTTATCTTACTCTTTACATGGTGTAAAATAGCAAATTGAAGTGTGAATGCAAAAGAAACATGCAATGGAAAGTTTGTTAAAATACTTTCAACTGTACCTTTATAATTTAATGATTTAGGATTACAGCTAGATAGGAATCTGCTTATGTAGGTTGTTAACATGGGTCTGATTTTGCTAACTTAAAAGAAACATATTTTGCTTTGTTCTATAATCATTATTTCCATTTAAGCAGGAGTTTGTGGCTCACGAACCACTTTCGTATGCATTATGTCATCTGATCCAGATACCAGTATCTTATAAATATGGAGAAGGCATGGAATAAAGAAAGAGTGATGATTTACAGCCACACAAAGCTGTGTTCAACTCTGACTCCAGCACTTGGACAAAGTTTAAATTCTCTCATGCAGTCTGGTATATAAAATGAAGATATTGAAGCCTGCTATTATTTATAATATTGTAAAGTTCTGTCAGTGATTATCTTCTTTTGAAAAGTAAGCAAAGAGGAAAATATTTCAGCTTAGCTACAGTTGCAATTACTTGGATGAAAGGGAAAAGTGCTAATCAATTACTGCTGAGTACAGGAATATGAGTCCCTAGTGTTAAACAATGTCATTATTCTGAGCAACATCAAGAGGTTTTAACAAATAGGAATTAGATTTCTATGCACATTTTTGGAGATCCTAAGTAGACACATTAATGGCATCATTTTCTGAGGTAACAATTTTGGAATAGAGGGTAGGATGAAGGGTAGAATCATCCTTCAATTGAGAAGGATCAGAACTGGCACTATAAGACCCAGCAAAAGGAACTGGGAAGAAGCATTAATTATAATGATACTTTAAGATATAACTAGACTCCCCAGATTTCCCTTTTAACATCAGCTGGAAATGAGAGCTTAGTACTCACCATTCAGGCCTCACTCCATTTACAAAACTAAATGTGCTTAGCAAATTAGAGTATCATGTCTACAGTCTAGGAATGAGAGATTAGCCCCAATGGTAGATGCTATTTCTATTTTCTATGTCCAATTCACCATGAACAAAATCTTCCATTCTAATTTCAGAGTCCACTGTGAGAAAAAAATAATGAGGAAGAACACCTAGTTTGATTCTCATGTGGACAGGCAATGAGAAATTTTAATACCTGTGCCCTCTACCACTCTGCCCCTAAAGCATCTGTAATTTAAGAAGATAGGCAGATAAGTATGGAGGCAGGTAGACATGTTAGATACATAGGTAGGTGGATGGAAACAGGACAGATAGACAGATAGTTATAAAGAGGAGGCCATAGATATTTAATTTCCTTATATCATGGCCTCAGTTGTTCATGGAATAGTAACCTCCACTCCACTCACACACACATACACACTGGACAGCTTTAGTTTGCTTGTTTTATCTCTATTACTACTCTGCCCCACCGGCCATATGCTTCCTACTTCAGTGGATGTATCATTGCTGTATGTCCATTTATTTACTTATAAATTTGAATATAGTTCCATATTTATTAACTTTTTAACAATTTAATAAATATGGGACAAGTAAGAGGAAGATAATTTCATCAGACTTTAGTTCACCATCTTGAAACAATTATGCTATTTCCATAATCAATACATTTGTGATTAATGATATAAGAGGTAATCTCTGCTTATCACCTTTTATAGATTTCTCTGTAGAAATTGAAGATTTGTTTTCATTATTCACTTTACTATTTGTAGGTTAATTTATTCCCTTTGAGGTTCCCACAAAAACATGAAAGGTGAACTCCCCTGGTAGCTTTTCAGCTGAGAAGCACACAATACCCATCATAAATATTGAACTTATCAATTATCACTTACTGTTCTCATTTTAATTTATATAACTAGTTTTTTATTCAGATCTGAGTGAATCTAAAGATTAAGATTTGATTAAATGTACTAAACAAACATGTAAGATATTCCTCCAGCTCTTTAGTGTTTAGAAAAAGAAAAAAAAAAGTATGTCTCACAAAATGATACAGAAGCCATGTTAATGAGTATATTTGTACTATCTATTACTTGCATTAATTATAGCTATTCTCTTTTCCTTTTTAACTTCAAAGTACTTTGTATCAGTGACAATTAATTGGAAAGACCATCACGATTCTTCCTGACACAGATCTGGAAAGATTTGATTTTAGTTTTACCTCTTCATTCAAATTCAAGGCAGTAATTTACATGTCTCATGATATCTAGTGGCTTTGGAAAAGTATGTTCAGTTTTTATACCATCTTGTATGTACACAGAGCATACAACTAGTTTCAAATGAAACTAGTTTCAAATGAAAAAGAAAAAAGAAAAAAGAAAAAAGAATGGAGAAAAAAGAACCCACACTTCGTGACATACTTCTGAAATAGTGACAGGCAAACAACTACCAACATTACCTCATTTATAAAAGATGCCAGGTTTTCTGTGATATTTCTCCAACTAGAGTATTTGAAAAAGTGTTGCATCAAATTCTATGTAATGAATGGAGGTGGGCATATATAACTGTCTCTTTACCAATGTGAGCATTTAGCCCAGTTTCAATTTTGCTACAGAAAGTTTTTCATAAAGTTCTCCCTTACTTTTTGTTCTACATGGACAAGATTTTAGGTTTATTATTGCTTTTGTTTTTATTACTGTTGTTATTTTCTTTCCTCTTGGATAAATATCTTTGAATATAAATACTGAACAAGAGCAAAACATTTTTAAAATTTCTATAGACGCTGGGGTGCCTGCGTGGCTCAGTCGGCTGGACATCCGGCCTCAGCTCAGGTCATGATCTCACAGTTCATGATTTTGAGCTCTGCGTTGGGCTCTGTGCTGACAGCTCAAAGCCTGGAGCCCACTTTGGATTCTGTTTCCCTCTCTCTGCCCCTCCCCTGCTCACACTCTGTCTCTCTCTCTCAAAAATAAGTAAACATTAAAATTTTTTTTTTTTTAATTTCTATATATGCCGACAAGCTTTGGTCTCAAAATACTGCGCCAATTTTTATTTCCACTAAAATTTTATGAAACTATCCTGAATCCCACACTGCTTCCACCACTGGATATTAATAATATTTATTTTTTATTTATTTTTAAAATAATGTTTCCTATAAAAGTTTTTGATTGTACCTATAGTCAATAACGATGGATTCTAAATTTAAAAAAAGATGTTAGGAAGGCAGACCTCATGTTAAGTATGTTTACTGAACTAAAATAAATTTTAAAATAAAAAAGGACACACAACCAATACAACAGTTGATATATTATGCATTTCTTTAATTACTATTGAAATTCAACCTCTCAAATGCCTTAGTTTTTAGCATGTTCTTGACACTGTGAACTGTCTATGTGATGTTTTCTATTTTTGTTGGTAAGTTGATTATTTTTCTTTTGATTTTTTTTGTCCTTTAAAACTATATTAAGTAGTCAACCAATGTTATAGATATGTGTAGTGCTCCCAGGGGAGGTGAATCTCTTATATATTAGTATTTGCTAGCCAGAATCAATTCCTCTCTACTTCTTATACAATAAAATCTCTTCTTTGTAATCTTCCATTTGTCTTTGTGATCTATTTTTTTTTTTACTATCTTATTTTAGGTTTTAGATGTGTCTTTTGTTAACACCCTTACTGAATCTTGTGATATTTATAAACTTGCTGTTAAATTCTACCTGGAATAAACCTAGGATAACATTGGTTTGCAAGAAATCTTTGCTGAATGAATCAACTCAAACTGGTCATCCTCTACTCAAGAGTCAGCCAACATTCTTTCACAGGTAGTACTCAGCTCCTACCTAGGATGCACACCTCTGATATATTTCTCTATCTTTGATGTCTCGAGGAGTATTAGCAGAGTGTCTGGAAGAAATCAGTTGTTCTACTATAGATTATTCTGAGCTGTTTCAGTGAAGGAATTGTCAGGCCACAAATGTGCTTCTCAGAGGATAAGTGGAAAGTAGTCTTCATCAGATGATGATAACAAATGATGGTGGTTTTCTATTCTCACATCCGTAAAGAAAAGTCTATATCAAGTGTTCAGCATAGGACATGGTAAATTGTATTGTCACAAATTTATTAAAGGAAAAAAATTTTATTCATTGAGAATCATTGTTATAGTTTTTGCTAGGATAGATTACTTTTCCATATATATCTAATCCTCCTGCCCCTAACTGCATTTGATAAAGTCCCCCTTTCATCTCAAATGATATGGCCTTGACTGTGTGACTAGTTTGACCAAAAGGGTACTGGCAAAAGTGATGCAAGCAGAGGCCTCATATGTGTTTGTACAGTTTGACTTGGCTTTTGCACATCAATGACCCACCATGAGAAAAGTATGGCATAGGCATCTGCTGGCCCTGGATTCTGAGCCCCAGAACAAAAGCTCATGGAGCAGATCTGAACCCAATCCAGATCCTAAAACCACACTTAACTCCATCTGCATGCTGAAGCAAATCCACCCAGCTGAGATGCAGACAAGCTCAGCCAAATCACAGTTGACCTATAATTCCCTGACTGTAAGAACGAATGTTGATTGTCATAAGCCACTGAGTTTTGGGATCATTTGTTATGTCAATTGGACAGTAGCTAAAAGGTATATTACTGGTGCTCAGCGGTATCCATAATAATAATAATAATAACAGATTGCCCAGGGCTTACTATAACTTGTCTCGTGTGATCTTCCCATAATTATAGAACATTTTATCATCCCTAGACACAGAGAGTTTAAATAACATGTTCAAATACAAAAATAATAGGTGATGTACTTAGGATTGGAACCCAGGCTGTCTGAACTCAGTATCTGTGTTATTTATGACTATACCAGACAGCCCCTCTAAGTGACCAAAACATGACTTCCTAAGAAGATAACATGAGATGTTTTAAGTGCTTTGCAGGCATATCTGATATTCTTTGTGAATACTGGGATTCTGACCTAATCTGACATTAATACAGGTGAAGCAATAACTTCCAATCTCAGTTACTTGGAAGAATCTCTCAGAAGTGGTAGTAGGAGAAGAGGAGTAAGGATATTCAGGGTCCAACCTGGACATTCTGAAGCAAAAGCTCTATGGGTAAAGACTATGAATATTTATTTGCAATACACTCCTAGAGGCAATCTGGAAGGAGCTAGGCTTGCTTCTTTCCAAGGGGCCCTTAGGCTAGGAATGATAACCTTTATTAAGAAAAAAGTCTATTTATATTTTCTTTCCAAAATCCCAGGTTATTTGAATGTCTGTTTTTACCCGGAAAGACTGTCATGCCCAGTATAGTGAACCAGCATGGATTCATCAAGAGAAACTCCACATTCCCCATCTTGCTGAGCAGTATGACGTCATGAAAAAATTATGACACAAGGAATCAAAATGTTGGTTTCCAAACCCAGCTCTGCTTTACTAGGTGTGTGACTTTGAACCTGCCAGTTAAATTCACTTTCCTTATTTAAAATAAACAAAACCCACCATAATAGTCCTTATTGAGTAGGGTTTTTGAGATATTCACTGAGATAACATGTCTAGAACATCTTGTCCAATGACACAACTTAATGAGTGCTAACTAGGGACTATGTTACCTTCTTATATGAATCAAGTTGTGCAGAAGGTTTGTGACAGCAAGAAAACAAAGAACTCTGTTTTAAATGCTCAGTTTTTAAGAGTTCTATGAACAGTGGATGCTAGGTGAGTGCTTTCCCCCCAAATCACAATTTGAGGCAGAGTATACATAAACACAAGACTGTGTTTTAGGATAGCATTGCCTTCATGCCTTTGTTAGGTTAAAAAGAGAAACCACATGCCTGACTGGTTCTGATCCCAAAGCCTTGACAGGATTCCAGATTTCCAAAACATGGCATTGTCTCCAGGTGGTAAATCTCATCTGGAATTTCTCCTTATTTTCTAACTTCACTTAGAAATATGTTAATGGAAGACAATTATGTCCATTCATTTATATGTTGTGTATGCCTGCCTATGCCTAATTTAAAAGAATACTTTTTGATATTTAAAATAGGTTTTTTTGGTTGTTTGTTTTTGTTTTAGTAAGTTTGAAAGATAAATATATATATGGTATTAAACAAGAAAAAAAAAATACAGCTGTTTGTACAAAACCATATTTTTTCACATCTCAATCTATCCTGCCTGTTTCCAGATAGGCAAACCAATTTTTCAGCTCTATACACATACTGGGATATTGAAGCTTATCAGTGTTAAGTAATAAGCTCAAGGAATTATAGGAAACAAAGAAGAATGGCACAGGGCTCATTCCATTAAAACTTGCTGAATCATTTTTTTACACCATACACAAAAATAAACTCAAATGGTAAAGGCATATATTTGAATCCTGAAATTATAAAAAAGAACATAGACAGTAATTTCCTTGACATTAGACATAGATACATTTTTCCAAATATGTCTCCTCTGGAAAAGGGGAGAACACCAAAATGAAACCTATTGCGACTATACCAGATAAAATGCTTTTGCACAGGGAAGAAAGCCAAGAATAAAAGAAAAGGAACCTTTTGAATGGGAAAAGATATTTGCAAATGATTTATGCAATAAAAGATTAATATCCATAACTTCATAGCCAAGAAACATATTAAATAATCTGATTAATAAACAGAACTGAACAGAACTTTTTCGAAAGAAGATATACAGATGGCCAACAGACATCTGGATATTGGAAAGATGCTCAATATCACTTATCATCAGTGAAATGTAAATCAAAACCACCATGTGATATCACTTTATACCTGCCAGAATGGCTAGAACCGAAAAAAGGAAAAACAAAAACAAAAAATAACAAGTGTTGGAGAGGATGTGGGAAAAATAGGAACTCTCATGCACTATTGGTGGACATGCAAATTGGTGCAGCCACTGTAGAAAGCAGTATGGAGGTTCCTCAAAAAATTAAAAATAGGATTACCACATGATCCAGTAACTTAATTACTGGGCATTTACCTCCTAAAAAAACCCACTAATTTGAAACTGCATATGTACCTCTGTGTTTATTGCAGCATTATTTATTTTAGCCAAGATATGAAAGCAACCCAAATTCCCATTCATAAATGAATGGATAAAGAATATGTGATATATAATATGTATATAAAATGGATCATATATATATATATATGTATATAAAATGGATCATTATTCAGCCATGAAAAACAATGGAATGTTGCCATTTGTAAGAACATGGATGGACCAAGAAGATATAATACTAAGTGAAATAAATCAATTGGAGAAAGACAAATACCATATGATTTCACTCATATGTGAAATCTAAGAAACAAAACAAACAGGGGTGCCTGGGTTGCTCAGTTGGTTTAAGCATCTGACTCTTGGTTTCAGCTTAGGTCTTGGTTTGTGAGTTCAAGCCCTGAATTGGGCTCCATGCTGACATTACAGAGCCTGCTTGGGATTCTCTCTCTTTCCCTCTCTCTTTGCCCTTCCCCCATTCTCTCTCTTTCTCTGTTTCTCTTTTTCTCTTTCTCTCTCTCTCTCAAAATAAATAAAATTTAAAAAAAAGAAATAAAACTTCGGGGAAAAAGGGAGATAAGGAAAATAACAACAACAACAACAAACCAAAAACCAAACCAGATCAAAAGCACCCCATATTATTAAATACAAACTCTGGTGGTTGCAAGAGAGGTGGATGGTAGAATGGAAAAAATAAAGGGGATTAAGAGTACACCTATCCTGGGTTGCCAGGGTAGCTCAGTTGGTTAAGCATCCAACTTCGGCACAGGTCACTATCTAATGGTTTGTGAGTTCAAGCCCCGGATCGGGCTCTGTGCTGACAGCTGACAGCACAGAGCCCGCTTGGGATTCTCATTCTCTCCCTGTCTCTTTGCCCTTCCCCCACTCTGTCTCTCTTTCTCTTTCTCTCACTCTCTCTCTCTCTCTCTCTAAACATAAATTAAACTTAGAAACAAAAGTACACCTATCCTGATGAGTCTGGAACAATATAGAGAATTGTTGAATTATACTGTACATCTGAAACTAATACAATCCTCTGTTAATTGTACTTCAGTTAAAGAAAAAGTTGCTGATATTTGGGGGGACGGTGTCCTTTTGGAAATTAGCATGACTATCAAGGTGCCAAACTTCAGCATCTGGTTTATCTTCTAAGTTATCACCACCACACGCCTCAGTTCCTAGGACACTATTCAGTTGTATTATTTGCAAGTAGACCAGCATTTAAACAACAAAGACTAACTAAAAACAAAACAAAACAAAGCAAAGCAAAACCCAAATCCTCTGATTTCAGTGTGTCCACAATTTTGCAAACAGCTATATTGTTAGTCTACCCATCATCCTTTTGTTATGAAGTACAGAATCTCATGACACCATACACAGGAACCCACTAATGCCTGTGAATGGACACAGGGGTGAGAATTGGCCAGTTCTTATTTCTCCTTTTTTCTTTTCTTCATCTTTTTCTTTTGTTTTCTTTTCT
This sequence comes from Panthera leo, assembly GCF_018350215.1. Lineage (NCBI taxonomy): Eukaryota > Metazoa > Chordata > Mammalia > Carnivora > Felidae > Panthera > Panthera leo. The sequence goes on from NC_056693.1 coordinate 39,400,792, forward strand.
ACCCCCCTCTTTTTTTGTCTTTCTTTTGAGTGACTGCTGGTCTCTCCAGGCCCCTGGACACTGGAGAGAGCCAGGACAAGTTATGAGCTCTAAGCCTTCAGACACACAGTCTTATCCCTCCTCTCCCATGGACAGGCAAAGGGCATGGCTGAGAACATCATGGAGATGTACATATAGACACAAAGGAAAACAGGACCCCAGCATGCCACCCACCTCAACAGAATGCTATATTGCTACTTCTCAGGAAATACCTCAGCAAAGCATCCTGGAATAAACCCTCTGAAGCAGGAATAGAGAAATCATGCTCTGTAATCAGTAAAAAGAAATGAGTGAGAAGCCAAGGCTGATTACTAGGAAGTGAAATTTGTAATGAACACACTACCAGAGGAAGATACTATATCAGAGAACGAGGTGGTGAACTCAAAAAAGTAGGCTCAGGAGCATGTCAAAGTGCAATGATCAGTAAGTGGCAGAGTTTGGAACCATATCCTTAACTACTATGATCATATGTGCTGTACAGTTTTATGATATTTAGCTACTTGGCTGTATGGGTAGGATGTCTACATGGAGGTAGGAATACATTTTTATTTCATAATCTTAATGTATATAACATTATTAATCCTAATGGAAGACATGCAAACATGGGAGGAGGTACATGAGAAATACTTTGTCTTCTCCATAATTTGGAAAGAAAAATAAAATGCTGAAGTAAAGTTTGTACACATTTTTATGTTTGGTGTCTAAATGTCCTTACTTTAGCAAATAGGATATCCTAAGTAGATGATGCAAGCAAGGAAGAGCTCTTTCCCTGAAAGAATTTGAACAGCATAGCTATACTATATCAAATTTAGTAAAAGGGAAAGGTGGCTTTCATCAGGGACTTGGCTTTGGCTTTGGCCATAATGTGCTGGGAAGCATCTAACTCTTAGAGTCCTGTGTGTGTGTGTGTGTGTGTGTGTGTGTGTGTGTGTGAGAGAGAGAGACAGACAGAGAGACAGAGAGAGTGCACGTGCGCACACGTGTGTGTGTGTATGTGTTCCCATTTTGGACCTGCTGATTTCCTTTTCTATTTCCAACAATTACTCACTGCCACCACTGCTAGGACCTGGTTTCCTTACCAGAAACAACAACAAAAGGCTCATTTGGTGATTTCTGAGATCATAAGCTTGATATACACTAGGCCCTATTCTTGGCAAAAAGACCCAGAGCTATATGAAAATAAGACTCAAATCTCCTATAGAATTGTTTTTTCTTTGAGATGTCACTACTTCAGCTCTGGCTTCAAAATATTTCTGTTCCTTCATGTAATCACGTTGAATAATCATTTTGAAAAGTGTTTTCTTTGCACGCCTACTGTTCTGTGTCCCTCATTTTTGTCTGCACCTAATTTGAAGGCAAACTGAAGTCAGGAATATAGAGAATCATCCTCCAGCCATCCATTAATTGATGTCTGGGAGTAAGGTAATGCTATCTAATGAGACTGAATCAAGTGATCAGCACAAAATACTGATTTTCAAATACATTTTATCTAACCATTTGAGCTGCCTTGAAAATTGGCATAATTACATACTCTGAGCCTCTAAGATATGGTAATTCTTGATTCAGATATTTCATTTCACAGGAGAGGGAATAAGAAGGCAAGGTTTGATGTGAGTGACTTCAGTACCCATTGACGTGAACAGAGTACCCTTTTCAAACACATATGAAAGAAATGTAAATTATTAAATTACCTGAAGTGATTCTGAACAAGTAGACCCACCCTAACATCTCCTACTACAAATAAAGCCTTTATCTCTTTTTTTCTTTTACAGAAAAAGAACCACATAATCAAAAGAATTATGAATATTCAGAACAAAAATGAGATTGGAAAATTTATGGTGCTCATATAACGAGAGGAAAGAAATTACACTTTTAATTCATTGGGTCACATCATATTCATTTCAGATTCCCTGGTTGGGCACTTTGTCCTCAAGACAGGATTCATTATGAAGTAAAAGCAATTTTAAAAATACATTTTACTGAATTATGGCAAGAAAAACACCATAAAATGACTTCAGTTAAAAACTAAAGTAATGTGTGTGCAGGCATGTGCATGTATGTGTACCCATGTTCACACATTTTGCAAATATGGTTAGATGTAAGAATAAGCATAGATGAGAGGCAGACTCAATGTTTCCAGAAAGCAAACCGAGTTGTATGTGACTCTATAATTTCAGTGAGGACAAATCATATCTCAAAAATGAACATTAACATCTGCCTACTATGTTCCAGCAATTGGATAGTGCTATAAAGCTGACTATGCCAGTTTCTGCCCAGAGGAACTTAACAAGTAGAAGATACAGACATGTAAAGAGATTGATTCAATATACTGTAAAAAATACCATGATCTATTTGCCTCATATAGACTGCTATATGCTGGGAGTGTATGTAAGTGTAGGGTCACCACTTTCCAATCTGCTTTCATTTCATCATTTTCTGATATTTTTCCATTTGTCCCCTCATAGTAATTAGTTTTCTATGATGTGAAAAGCTGGGCACATTGCCTCCCCAACATTTCTTTCGGAAAAAAACAAATCTGGTTATGGAATTTTCTGAAACTATGCAGACATTGCTGATAAGTCACAAGAAAACAAATTACAATTTCTGAGAAAAATAACTTTTCTTGTTGCCTTTCAATATTAGAAAATGGTTTTGTGTAAGGTATTTGATACAGAGATATATAAATCAAGCCATTGATTTTTATCCTTACAAACAACAATATTTATGTGATAACATGAAGAGGAAGAAAGCTGATTGCTCATGGAAAAAATATCATAAAGTCACAAAAAATTACTATGAGAGAGAGTTATTCTTCCTATTTTAGCCACTTCCCAGAAGAGAGTATTATGCATAATTATATATATATATATATATACACACACACACACTCATATATACATACATATACATATATATAATGTACTTAAAATACTTGTAACATCATTTTAGAAATCTAAAGAAAAAATGTATTAAATTTTCAAAATAAGGCAATTTTTTCTCAATATTACATAAACAGATGTAAGTTGCAAGACATGTATAGTACTTCAGAGTGTTCAAATCAGGCAAACTAGAGTTCAAAAAAAATTTGTTTAAAAAGGATAAAAATGGCATTGTTGAAAGGATTTGTAAGCATTTCTACAGATTCTAAACCTAGCTACAACCCAGCTTGTTTGCTCATCATGAGCTAATGCTCACTCATAGAATTTTAACTCTAATAGCAATAAGAATATGAGTGGCTTCTGTTCCACTTACATTAAACACATACATATGGGGACGTGGGAATGGGCCTAAAATCTAACTCTTTACATACCTCACCATTTTTCCCCTCTTCTCCATTATGTTGCTATCTTTTTATTCTATAGTTTTGGAACACACCTTTGACGTTAAATTTTATGTGTCTACTATGATGTTAATTTTAGGTGGGCTAAAGGATGCCAAACTAGCTGGTAAAACATATTTCTGGGTATGTCTGTGAGGGTATCTCCGGAAAAGACTGGCACTGAACCAGCAGACAGTGTAAAAAGGATCACCCTCACCAAAGCAGGTGGGCACCATCTATCCGCTGAAGGCCTCGGTAGAACAAAAAAGGAAAGGAAAGGAAAATTCGTTGTGTGAGCTGAGACATCCATCTTCTCCTGCCCTCAGATATCAGTGCTCCTGGTTCCTGGGCTTTAGGGCTCAGACCAGAATCATCTACATCCTGGGTCCCTGAATTTTAAAATTTTTGGACTCAAAGTGAATTATACCACTAACTTTCCAGGTTCCCCTGCTTGCCGATAGCAGACTGTGGGACTTCTCAGCTTCTGTAATCATGTGAGCCAATTCCTGAAATAAACCTCTCTCTCTCTCTCTGTCTCTCTGTCTCTCTCAATCTCACACACACACACACACACACACACACACACACACACACACACACATTACCACCTGAGGCATATTTTAATTCATCCCCTCACTTCCTGCTCCAATATCTACTGATTTACTGTATTTATATCCTCTGGCTGGGCTGTTCATATCATTGCAGAATTCCTCACCACTTCTTGAATGCATTTAACTCGAGTCAACAGAGAGCAGTTCCTAAGTGTCCCAGAAGTTACCAAGCAAGAGTTTTGTATCTGTTTTGTTAATAACTTTTAGAAGGAAAAGGGCTTATTTTAAGGTCTGTCACAAAACATAGATTGTAACAATAAGAGGATAAAGAGAGAGCCCCTATCCTTTCTCTGACTTTCACCAATTTATAAGCCATTTAAGATTCTAGCCATCAGTCCTGACCTTCCTGTTTCTGATTCACATGTCAGAGAAGAGAAAAAAGAGTTCACAAACAGTTCATTACCTTATTCCCCTTCTCTTATTTTTTGTAGCAAATATGAACAGTGCAAATTCATGTCAAAAGCCATCTCTACTATAATTTAGACTATAAATCCTCAAGGCATAAAAGTACAGTCATTAGTTTATGCTAAACCAGACAAAAACTGAAGGACAAGAGAATTGCCCTATGAGGAAGGGGTAAACATGAGAAGGAGAGGTAAATAGACTTCAATTATTTGGCAAGGATCAAAAACTATCCAGGGCCATTTAAGACACATCTTCTATTCTAGTAAAGGTTACAGCATAGACAAGATTGAACAAGAATCTGTTTAATATAGCACATCCAAAATAAAATAAGGATAATTTCTTTTACATTCACCTTAGCTTACACTTATGTGATAATATTCTGAGACATTTTATAATTTGAAATGAATATTCAAGAAGGTTATGGGATCCACTGCTGGTGTGTCATTGTGTTATATAGGCTGCCACCATTTTGTGTGCCATTATACTAAATGTTTTGCTTATCAATTCTCTATATATTTATTGAGTATCTATTATATGCTAGTGTGTCACAACTGTTCATCATTTCAAAATCTATCCAGTCACTCAATCTCTTTCAAACATATTCAATAAGCTCCTCTCTCTCATGTGGCATGTTTTTCTTTCTTTCTTTTTTTTTTTTACTATGTAATAGGATACACAAAGATTTGTGTAAAAAAACACACAACTTCTGCATTTGATAAGTTCAGAGATTTATGGAGAAGACAGAAATACAAATTGTTTCAATTCAGAGTAATGTGTTAAAATGGGGTGACAGGCACAAATATAGACACAAATATTCACTGTTAGAAGGATTGCAGAAAATGTCACAAGAACAATGGCACTTAATTTAGATGGATAAGTAGAAATATGTTAAGAGGAGATAAAAATTCAAAATGCACATGGTTTCGTATGCTTCAGGATATACATGAGTTCCATGAAAACAGTGTTAAGATTCTCGGAAAGGGAAAACTGTGTGCCCATGGGACATGTGGGGATGCCTGGAGCCATCTCTAATTGTTATGACTCGTGGGGCAATGCTTTGGGAATCTAGTGAGTAGAGGTCAGATATGCTGCCAGATACTCTACAATGCATAGGATAGTTTCCTCATCAGACATGAAAAACTATTCAGCTCAAAATGTCAGTAGTGATTTAAAGGAAGTGGGTAAAGAACCAATAGAAAAGGACATCCAAAGTGAAGTCAAAGACTTCAATATGGAAGTCTGATGTTTCATTATGGGTAATGAGAGGAAGTATAGTTTTCATGGGAGAATTAAATGTTTACAATTTTATTTTCTAAGAAAATTATTCAGGTCAAAATATGGGAGATAAATTTGTTGACACTGAAACTGAGTGCTGTGATACAAATAATTAGACTACTGTAATAATTCTTATATTAATTCTGGTAAGCAATTAAAAGAGTATGAAATAAGACAACAGAGGTAGAGCAAGTTACAGAATGGCAAATCAGAAGGAAGTACATACAACAGCAATTAGTGAACAAAAAAAACACAAGTTTGAGAGAACTCACTAGTTCACTTCGTTCAACCTATATGAAAAGATTTACATTTGAAGCAAGATGTAAAGAAATAAGTGTGCCTACAGGAGCAACACAACTCGGCTTGAATTCCCATCTGCTATTTTCCTCCTTTGTTCTTTTAAAATAGTTTGTATTTTGAAAACTCTAGATCCTTGGTAATTTGTTGAACCATATCATCTGATAGTCCTAGAATCTAAGGATGTTTGTTCACATTGTTTATTGCAAACAGGCTTTGTTAGCTTAATGTTATTAAGGAAATTCTCTCACAAATCAATGCCCAATATTCAGAATGTAATATATTCAAATAAACACCCATATTCTACAAAGACAAAAAATATGTGCATAGGCTTTTCTTGTTAATTTTTAATTTTTTGTGTTTTTAAAAATTTCTTTTAGTATGAAAATCTTGAAACCTTCCCTGACTCTTTCATGTGCTTAAGCAAAGTAAGTGTCTGTGATTCCTTTGGAAGATGCTTTACAGATGGACAGGGCCTCTGTTTTTTTGCATTAAATAGAACCAAATGCCGTGTTACATTTGTACAGCAATGAACATTTATGCAAATCCAAAGAGTAGGCAGGTGCAAGAGCAAATTTCTTAATGCCATTTGCTCTGAAAATTATATAAAGCTTCTAAATCTATGTTTTTTATAGTAGCTAAAGGAGTTTTGTTTGGTATTTTTAAACAATAACACCTGCTCTGGGCAGAGAAGTAAGTTCCCATACAGCAGGAAGTGGGCTGCTTTTGGTGGGGAGAGGAGGGCCAGAACTTGTTTCCAATAAGTAAGTAATGAGACAATAAAATAAAATGTATTTTGAAAAGCTGGGGTGGGTGATGGAGGTAGAAGTAGGGGGGTGGGAGGGGAGAGATTTTGCCTTTTGCACTGACAGATGCAGACAAATGGCAGAAATTCAGCCCAGCCAAGGAGATGGCAGAAGTCCACAGGACTCCATCTGGGGCCTGTTTCTTTGGCCTCTGAAACCTGGCAGGTCTAAATTTCCCTTTTTCTTTCCACAGTAGCTTAAAATAAGAACACCTTTGTAACAAATTCTCTGACTATCATAAGCTAGTGACTGCCATTTCTCTTCTGCTTGATTAATGTACTTCCATTATTTTCAACCCAATGCCACAAAATCAATAGTGATTAATTAAAGTCAATGATTTGTTCATTCAAATCCCTTTACCAAAGCTGAATTCTCCTATATTTTGATAACTTCCTTATTTATCAAAAGATGCTGAATATACGTTTTTTCTTCTTTTAACATAGTTTTAATGCATGATTTGTTCATACATTTGTCTGCTCTTGAGGATGCTAGTAATTCAGGATATGTTCATCTTTCCTTTCAAGAGGTCTTATCATGTGTTGGCAAGAAACAGTGGTGCTGAAAATGAAGAAACTCCTATTTCATCCTAGCTGTGCCATTAACTTCCTTCACTCACTCAGTCACTTAATAAAGTTTCATTGATTTTCCTGAGTATAATGACATTATGGCTATGACAGCATCGCCCCATTCATCTCAAGGTTTGTCAGCTGTTGTGATTTTCTGGACTGATGTCCCATTCTCATTAATGCCTCCCTGTACATCCCCCAGGAAACTATAATACATAATCTTTAGAGGGAGATAAGTTAACTACTCTTTAGCAAAGGATAAGCACAGTATAAAGAGGATATTTAACAAAGGAAAAGCAAGAAATAAGAAACTTGTTCTGTGCCTAGCAACATGCCAGGTGTTAGAAATTCTGAAATGGGTAACATTAAGCCTCAAACCTTAAGAAGCTCAACTTATCCTCAGATATGAGCATAGATATATATCACAATAGGAGGACCTGTGTTGCTTAGTTGGTTAAGCGTCTAACTCTTGATTTTGGCACAGGTCATGATCTCAAGGTTTGTGAGTTTGAGCCCCATGTTAGGCTTCTAATTGACAGCACTGAGCTGGCTTAGGATTCTCTCTCCCTCTATCTCTGCCCCTCCCCTGCTTGCTCTCACTCTTTCTCTTTAAAAATAAATTTAAAAAAACTTAAAAAAAATTTAAAAATAAATATATCACAATAACAAAATGTACAATTTTTATATCAAATGATGGAATAGGCATTCTTGTGGGACAGTTCTATAGTTACAGCATAATTTACTAACTCTGTGGCCTTAAGCAAGACACTTATATCCCTAGGCATTACTGCGTCTTCCATTTGCCTATTCAGATCCACCCATACCCTTACCCTTGGCCTTGATATATTTGCTTTTCCATATCCTTCCATACAAGGTATTTGAAGCAACTGTTTCCCTCAACTAACAGCCCCAACCTTTTTGAATGTGGTCTTCCCTGGAGGCTTTTATCCTAAATTCTTTCATTTCTCTTGTTCCATTGAAATCAAGGGTGGCATCAACTCTGCTCCACAGTGCAGGAAAGAATGTATGTAATATTTTGTATTTATTTTATCTACACCTTATAAAATATTCCCTTTAATTATACAATTATAAAAAAATTATAAAATTATAGCTTTCATATGTCATCAATTTTCTACTCAAATCCTAATTAATGCACAGTTTAAACTGAAAGTGATATAGAGTTGTCCATGGAAGAATGGTGCCCCAACAGGTGGCATTTCATAGTCATAAATATATAGGAAATTAAAGTACCTGAGGGGAACAGATAATAATGTGATGTCTTTATCAGATTCCTAGGATAAGAGGCTCAGAGATGGAGACTTACCTATTAGGAGTGTCCTGAAAATCAACATCTGTAGTGGAATGAAGGTAGTAGGGTTGTTCACAAGGAGGAATTTAATTGTGATTGAAATGCAATAAAAGAATCAGACATTATATGGGGAGCTCTGGTGATGGGTTGATCCTTCCGAATTGTTCTGTCTTAAGGTAAAGCAGCTAGACTGTGACAATGACCAGTCAGATGATGCAGGCATGGGTAGGAGGGGGCATCAGCTTGGATCAGGCGGCTCTGTTTAGTTAAGGAAAATTCCCCAAGAAAGACCAATTGAGAGTCTTTAGCTGTCTACATTCCCAGCTGCACTGAGGAAAGAGTACCTGGGTACAAAATAGATCTGAATACCTGGCACAATACAGTATCTATTACCATAGGAAAAATGGGAGATGTTAAAAAGTGTCTTGCTAGCAGAGTTATTTATCCTTTGGGGACTCATTTGAACATAAAGACCAAGAGCTGGCTACATCTCTGAGATTTTTAGGACTTTAACTTTTTTGCATGCATCTAGTTGCTACTCCCATGTATGTCAAAATGAAAATAATAATTACAAAATCAAATATATCCATATACCGATCTGCTTGAATGAGCAAATTGTTTTTAAAGAAAACAGAAAGTAAGTAGCTTTTACTAAATGCCTACTCCAGGCCAGTCCCTGTGGTATTTTCCAACCTGCTTAAGTATTTTGTGCCTGTATTATGGAATGCCTTTTGTCTCTTCTGTATTATAATTATACATGCACACATTTTTTCAATCTGGTATACTGTCAAGATAAAACCATTAATTTTTTAGAAATGGGTTAATATTCTTATTCTACTACTTAGTTGTTATGGGGCCCCTGACTGATTCATTAAATTCACTCAACCTCAGTTTCCTTGTATGCAAAATAAACTCTCCTAAATTCTATAATGTATATAAATGCCACGCAGAGTGCATGAAAGATAAAAGGTACTCAATATTGTATTTTACCTCCCCCCTCTCTTGACACATGCTTTCATCTTTCAATTACTCTTATACTTCTTTCTTCTCTTTCTTCTTCTTTCCTACTGTGCTCCTTAAGAACAGAATATAAGCACAGCACATCTTATTTTTACAATGGCTAAAATAATGTCTTATGTTTAACAGTGTTTCTCTAATTGCAGACTTTGGGTCACCAGTTCAGAGTCACCAATGTCCTTAGTTCTTACAACTTGATTCAGAATATCAGAGATTAAACCTATGTGTTTTTTCAGCGTTCCAAAGTTAGTCTTATCTACGTGTACTCTAAAAACTATAAAACACTGATGAAAGAAATTGAAGAAGATGTAAAGAAATGGAAAGACATTCCATGATCATGGATTGGAAGAACAAATACTGCTAAATGTCTATACTTCCCAAAGCAATCTACACATTTAATGCAATCCTTATCAAACTACCAACCACATTTTTCACAGACCTAAAACAAATAACCCTGAAATCTGTATGTAACCACAAAAGACCCAAAATAGCCCAAACAGCATTGAAAGAGAAAAGTAAAGCAAAGGCATTACAATTCTATACTTAGTTGTATTACAAAGCTGTGGTGATTAAAACAGTATGGTACTGGCACCCCCCCCCCCCCCCGACATACACAAAGACATATAGATCAATAGAACAGAATAGAAAACCCAGAAATGGACCCACAACTATGTGGTCAATCAATCTTCAAAAAAGCAGGAAAGAACATCTAATGGAAAAAATATAGTCTCTTGAACAAATGGTGTTCATAAATCTAGACGATAATATGCAAAATAATGAAATTGGACCACTTTCTTATACCATATACAAAAATAAACTCAAAATGAATTAAAGATTTAAATTTGAGACATGAAACTATAAAAATCCTAGAGGATAACACAAGCAGTAACCTCTTTGACATTGGCCATAGCAACTTTTTTCCAGATATGTCTCCTGAAACAAAGGAAACAAAAGGAAGAATAAACTATTTAGACTTCATCAACATAAAAAGCTTCAGCACTACAAGGAAAACATTCAGCAAAACTAAAAAGTGAACTACAGAATGAGAAAAGATACCTTCAAATGACATGTCTAATAAAGTGTTAGTATCCAAAATCTATAAAAAGCTTACCAAACTCAACACACACACACAAAAAACAAATAATCCAGTTAAGAAATTAAAAGAAGGGGAACCTGGGTGCATCAGTCTGTTTCGTGTCTGACCCTTGATTTCAGCTCAGGTTATCACCCCAGGGTTATGAGATTGAACCCTGCATTGGGCCCGATGCTGAGCATGGAATCTGCTTAAGATTATCTCTCTCTCCCTCTGCCATTCTTACCTCTCTAAAATTAAAAAGAAAGAAAGAAAGAAAGAAAGAAAGAAAGAAAGAAAGAAAGAAAGAAAGAAAGAAAGAAAGGGTCAGAAGACATGAATGTCTATTCATCAAACAGACTGCTAATGTACACATGAAAAGATGCTCAATATCACTCATCATCAGGGAAATACAAATCAAAATTACAATGACATATCACTTCACACCTGTAAGAATGACTAAAATTAACAACACAAGAAATAACAGGTGTTGGTGAGGATGTGGAGAAAGGGCAACCTTCTTACACTTTTGGTAGGAATGCAAACTGATGCAGCCACTCTCAAAAACAGTATGGAGGTTCCTCAAAAAGCTAAAAATAGAACTACCCTATGATCCAGCAACTGCACTACTAGGTATTTACCCAAAGGATAAAAAATACTGATTCAAAGGGACACATACAGCCTAATGGATAAAGGAGTTGGGTGTACACACACACACACACACACACACACACACACAATGGACTATTAACCATAAATAGAATGAAATCTTGCCATTTTCAATGACATGGATGAAGCTAGAGTGTATTATGCTAAGCAAAATAAGCCAGTCAGTGAAAAACAAATACCATATGATTTCACTCAAATGTGGAATTTAAGAAATGTAACAGATGAACATAGGGTGGAATAAATAGAAGGGCAAATCATAAAACAGACTCTTCACCACAGAGAACAAACTAAGGGTTACTGGAAGGGAAGTGGTTGGGGAATGAATTAAATGGCTGATGGATATTAAGGAGGGCACCTGTGATGAGCACTGGGTTCTGTATGTAAGAGATGAATCATTAAATTCTACTCTTGAAACTAAGATTACACTACATGCTAACTAACTGGAATTTAAAGAAAATTTAAAAATAAAAAAAATCTAATGTTCAAGTCTCCATAAAAGAAAATACCCCAAATAATCCAATTTAAAAATGGTCAGAACATATGAGTGGACATTTTTCGAAAGAAGACATCCATTTGGCTAACAGACACATGAAAAGGTGCTCAACATCACTGATCATCAGGGAAAACTAAAATCAAAAGTACAATGAGATATCACCTCACACCTGTCAGAATGGCTAAAATCAACAACTCAAGAAACAGATGCTGGAAAGGATGTGGAGAAAGGGACTCCTCTTGCACTCGTGTTGGGAATCCAAACTGGCACAGCCACTCTGGAAAACAGTATGGAGGTTCCTCAGAAAGTTAAAAATAGATCTACCCTGTGATCCAGCAATTCCACTACTAGGTATTTGCCCAAGAATACAAAAATACTAATTCAAAGGGAGAGAGGCACCCCTATATTTATAAAAACAGTATCTATGATAACCAAATTATGGAAACAGCCCAAGTGTCCATCAGCTGATGAATTGATAAATAAGATATGGTATATAATTAAAATTAAATATACACACACACACACACACAACACACACAATGGAATATTACTCAGCTATAATAAAGAATACTTAGAGAGTGTTATGCTAAGGGAAGTCAGTCAGAGAAAAACAAATACCATAAGATTTAATTCATAAGTGTAATTTAAGAAACAAAACAAATGAGAAAATAGAAAGAGAGAGAGGTAAGCCAAGAAACAGACTCTTACATATAGAGAACAAATTGCTGGTTACTAGAGGGGGCAGGGGATGGGGGAAAAGGTGATGGGGATTAAAGAATGCACTTGTGATGAGCACTGGGTGTTGTATCACTAAATTGTACACTTGAAACTGATATCACACTATATGTTCATTAACTGGAATTTAAATAAAAAATTTTAAAAAGACAAATTTGATCTTAGGTGGAAATTTGGGAAACACCCTTCCAGTTTATTCATGATAGGTATTTGCATAAATATGTGTGCTATGGTATCACTGTTCTTTTCTGAGGGAATGTTAGTACTCAGTGATAAAAAGAGAGAAAGATAAACATGATTCTTTTAATAGGCTGGTCCTTTTGTATCAATTCTATGAAAATGAAATGATGAGCAGGGGTCCTCATGTTAGATTGGATTGGCTATGTCCTATGATATTATAAACCAGAAGGATGCTGGATCAAATTAGGACCCCCCCCCTCCACATTAATACTTTATCCAGACAATTTGAAGAATTCATTGAACTCTTCTCAAAATTTGCTTATTTTAAAATGGAGAAATAAAACTTCCTTGGGTCTTTGGCCCTATCTTACATCATTTAGGTTCTTCTGTTATAAAGAGACACAACATAAGTAAGACTCAAAGACTAGAAACTGGAGAATTACAGACAGACACCCATGTTATTAAAGACCTTTGTTAGTAGAGATTTCTGTCATCACACTTAACCATTTCTCTTCCTTGAGGGTCAAGCGGCTACTACATCATGCTTCTAAAATCTTGACCAGTTTCATTTGTCTTGATTTTTTTCCGGCTTTGAGTAAAGGAGTTCCAAGGAGTATGAGAGCCTTCTTTGTATACTCCTGCTGATTTCATTCTAAATTTTGATGTTATATGCATTGGCTTACCTTTAATCAAGAACTTTTTTTTTTCTTTTTTTACCTTGTATTATTTATTTATTTATTTATTTATTTATTTATTTATTTATTTATTTATTTTTATTCTTGACATGGAATGAGTCTGGTTCTTCCATATCATATTATATATGATTTCTGGGACTATGATTCTGCCCATTTGGGAAATTAGTGGTTATTATTTCAGCTAAATATGATCTACCTTTCATAAAAATAATTAACTAGCTTTATTTCCAGTATTCTGAAGGATCTTTAAAACTAGGAAATCCTAGTAACTGGCATTGGGACCAGTCTCTGCTGGACAATGGAAATAAACCATGATTCTTCTTCGGCAAAATGTATAAAACTCAAGAGAATTAATAAAAACGAATGGAAATTCTTTTGTCAGAATCAGGAATCTTCACCATTACAAACTGAGTTAGTAACTAATACTCATTTCCAGTTTCTAATATATTGCTGATCATGTACATCAGCAGAATACACCTACACATCAGTGTTTTTCCACACTTATTAAACATTCCCTACCCAAACTTATGCCCAGTTGGCCTTAGTTTTTACTTAATAAGTAGTGTTTTGTTTATGGCCTCCAAACTGTATATTTTATATGATTGGTGTTTATTTGAATCTTTTCTAGTATGTAACTTATCTTTCTTTCTTTGATTATCTAATCCCTAAGATTCCCCCCATTCCTCGGCCTCAACTCTATACAATGCAACCCACATCATGGTAAATCACTTAGTATTCAGCTAGGAACACACTAGCACTTCAAATAAGAAGGATTGTAATACTCATGGCCAAATGATACCCTATTCACCTTTCAATGTATGAACCACATAGCTAGATAAGGAGCCTTATATATTATCTATATTCTAATGCTGAGTCCTATTTGAATGTAAAGTACAAAACCAAAACATGTCTTTGACTTCTGTTGTCTAATTGCATCCTCAAACCTTACAATGGACTATGTCAAAATCTACCCAGATATACCAGCAAATTGATCATTAAGACAAGAGACAAGATTGACTTTGGCATTCTGGACAACTCTTGAGTTGTCCCGATAATTTAAGCAACAAAGTTAATATGATAGGAAGTCATTACAGCATACTTGAAAAACACCATTCTGGAAAATTATGTTTCCTACAAGGTTAGATTGACTCAAAGGAGATGAAGAAGTTGCAGATAGTTTATAAAAGAGACTTCAACTGCATTGAAGAAACAAAACAAAACAAACAAAAAAAAACCCCAAACCTCTAGAAACAAACCATGATAGCATCTTCTTAACACCTTTTTCTGTTGTTCTTATTTTATTTTTTAAAACATTTTTATAAATAAGTTATATTATAAACAAACTGTATGAGAAATCTTCCAGGAACTAGATATTAAAAGAAAACTGCCTGAAAGGAGAAGCACAACACAAATTTTATTTAAAAAACCCCAGAAATATAAGCAAATAACCATATATATGTAATATATGATACATGTATGTGTATATATATAATATATATATATATATAATATATATATAACCGTATAGCATATAATATAGCATACCTATAATGTATGTATATAATTGCAACACCAAAGCTGTAGTATGGGTTCTAGTTGGTAATGAGATATGGGGAATAAGCTTATGAATTTCCTAGGCTTGCACCAATGGGTTAACAAGGCATGAAGAATTAGAAAACCATAGGATGTTCATACCCAAGTTTGGGTAAACAAGATATGGTAAATAGGTATAGACAGGGTAGGGCAAAGGTAGAGGGCAGGGCAAAGTCCCCAATATAGAACAAAGGGATATGAGGTAAATAAGATTAGGTATTCAGGGCAGAAACATCCCCTAATTTAGTACCAGAGCAGAAAGCTGCTTTCACAGGAAGGAAGGACCAAAGTAGGTAAATAGGTAAATAGGGCTATAGACCTCTGTGGGGCAAAGTTGCCCAGAGTGGAGCTAATTAGCAAAAGAAAGGTGCCTTGTTGACCCTGGGGTAGCATGCTCTGTCTTTCTTGTCCCTTAGACCAGTTTAGGTAAACAGAGGTGGTTCCTCATGTCTGGTGTAAACAACCTTCTGCCCAGGGCCAGGCTTTTGTTTTGTATTAACCCAAACCCCTAACCCCTCCCCTCCGTGTCTTCAAAACCCCCTTTCCCTGAGGCCCATGAGTTAATGTTCACAGTTTCATTGTCTCTTTGTGCACATCCATCCCTATGTTTGTAAGTTTTCTGATTGTAATAAAAATGGAGCAAGGACCCTTAATTGGGGGCTTTTGTCTTCTCCCAGACATTAGCATATCTTGCATTTAATACTGTGTCCTTGTTTCTTTCTGGACAGGAAAGAACTCTAGACCCAGACTGCACAACAATCGGACTCACAAAACAAAAATGAAGAAGTAAGTTTAAACAATTGTATAAAAGTATAACAGGCGGGGCGCCTGGGTGGCTCAGTCGGTTGAGCGTCCGACTTCAGCTCAGGTCACGATCTCACGGTCTGTGAGTTCGAGCCCCGCATCGGGCTCTGGGCTAACAGCTCAGAGCCTGGAGCCTGCTTCGGATTCTTTGTCTCCCTCTCTCTCTGCCCCTCCCCCGTTCATGCTCTGTCAGGCAATAGACACAACAGGAACAACATTGTCATCTCAACGAGAGACCTGACAGTTTCTGGAGTGACTGCACAGCTTCTTTTACCTCCTCATCTGCACAGGCCATATATGGCTTCCATGAATAAGACTAAAAGTGTCTGTGGGTCATTTTGATACAGAGGAGTCATCCCTTCAGTTCTCCACCAATCTTTTATGCCATTTGAGAGATATAGGTCCAACACTTGCCTGACTACCCTGCTTCACAAAATCAGGTGTGTTCCCAAATAGTAAGTGAGGCCAAACAGCTGTTTACATTTATCTTAACTCTAGTGTTTCCAAGGAAATATTACTGGGTGATGAGGAACACCAAGGTCATTCCCAGCCAAGCCTACAGAGACTAGGCCTGATATTAACCTGTTAGTCACCATTATTAGACAACAATGCGATATGGTAAATGCTAACATACAGGCATGTAAAATTCTATCCAAGAAAGGAAGAAACAGGGGCGCCTGGGTGGCTTGGTCAGTTAAGCGTCCGACTTCGGCTCAAGTCATGATCTCACGGTCCATGAGTTCGAGCCCCGCGTCGGGGTCTGTGCTGACAGCTCAGAGCCTGGAGCCTCTTTCAGATTCTGTGTCTCCCTCTCTCTCTGCCCCTCCCCTGTTCATGCTCTGTCTCTCTCCGTCTCAAAAATAAATAAAAAACGTTAAAAAAATAAAAAAAAAAAAGAAAGTTAGAAAGAGAGTTTAATCCTATGTGAGGCACTTAGGAAAGGCTTCATACTAAAAATAACATTTGAAAGCTGTTATTGTTATTGTCATCGTCGTTGTTGTGGCTGTTTGAGAGAATGAAGAGAATTTTCAGTGGTTGAACAAAAAAGCTAAGGGCAATCTGGACACAGGAAAGAGTAGGTAGAAAATTAGAGAGACTTACAGATATTTGGGAGAAAGGATTTGGGATTTCAAGATGTTAGAAATATTTTGAATACAGAATGCAAGAGAAATGAAACTAGAAGATAGGCTGGGCCCAACTGATCTGACTTTGTAGAACTGAAAACATCAACACAAATTTCTGTAATTACTTTAAATGTTTACAACTGCCTTGATTTAGGTATATATTATAAAAATATCAACATTGGTACCTATTTACCATAATGTTATTTTTCCTTGTAGACAACAAAATCACCGTAATTAACAAAAGAGAAGAATATTGAGTATGTTTTACTACCTCCACTTGAAGGACTGTACATTCATTGACAAAGAATACATCTGATGGGTATATGTAATGAAGTCTAATACTGCATAGTGTATCAGGCCTCTCTGAAATAAGGAGGAGTTGACAGAACTAGACCAAGCAGACTAAAAAGCACCACAATTTCCAAATTGGGCAATATGAGGCCTGATGCACTGTCATCATTAAGGAATTCTTTTGTGTTTTAATATTTACTTATATAACTTATCTGGGGGCAAATTCGATATTTTGCATAAACAGGACAATACCTGTTAAGTCCCCAAAATATTTTTAAGGTATTTTCTTACTCTTAACCTAACATTAACATCAAGCCAAATTCCTGTGATTTCTCTGACAATATTGAAATAAGACTACGTCAAAAGGACAAAAAGCCTCTGAGTTAAATCCCAAGGAATTGAAGTGATTTTGTTCTGAAATCTTCTGCATTATTATGTTACTCCTTCTAGGTCTTTAGAAATTTTATACTGAACTGGTTTCTTGTGAAAATGATTCAGTTCTAAGACATAATACTAAGATCAGTGCATTAGTGAAATATAATTTAGAGGGATTTAGAGTGATACCTGTTACATTCTTCTCACCCAAGCTTCTATGACTAAAATAAGGTCTTTATTACAAAAATAATGTAGCAGTTTTGGGGCTATTCACCTCATTCTTTAAATTCCAGAGCCAAGGGTACCCGGGTGGCTCAACTGGTTAAGCATCTGACTCTTGGTTTTGACTCAGGTCATGATCTCACAGTTCTTGACATCGAGCCCCAAGTCAGGGTCTGCTCTGACAGTATAGAGTCTGCTTGGGATATTCTTTCCCGCTCTTTCTCTGCCCCTGCTCCCATCTCTCTCTCCAAAACTAACTAAATAAATTCTAGCGCCAGACTAGTTTAGATATATTAATAAAACAAATTCACCCCTTAAATACATTAAAATAAACTTATATGAAGAAATATCTGTCCTTTCACTGTTTTATTTTAGAAATTAGAGAAATGGGTACTTTTTCTGAAATGACTTGTATGCTCATTATTGGCAATTTGTGACTTCAAAAACTTTGAATTAGCAGATAATATTATCTATTCCCTACACCTTGGATGCAATCAGATCAATAGTTATGTGTTTTCTTCTAGAAATTTTATATTTTAAAATTAATGTCTTGAATAGTAGCACTTAGTGAAAGAAATGTCTTGATGTTGGTGACAAAAAATTAAGACATTTTTCATAAAAGTACTTTTTGTGCCTACAGGATACTACAGTGGTAGGATGTATCATGCTTTATATTGTGATTTATATATTTTTTGGATTTGTAGGCAACTTTCAGTATTGAGCAAGATATAAGTGAGCATATTTGAGAATAAATATATTTTTGTTTGCTTTATTTTCCTGCTTTATTTTTTTCTTGATATTTATTTTTTAAGTTACCTGAAACCAACGACACACACACACACACACACACACACACACACACACACACAAAGAAATGCCATTTGTCATTGTGGGTGAACCCTTTGGGTGAGGTCTTTTAATTTAAAAAAAACTTTTATCAATCCACTTTATCATTTGACATACTTAAAGCTGAATACACAAGATTTCTTTATGAATAAAATTATAGAAGTTTCACATTCAATGCAGCTCAGATCATTTGCTTTAAAGTTCCACATGATGAAGAAAAGTAATTCCAGAAAAAAAATGAATGAAAATATCATTTTTCAAATAAAACACATTTTTAAATCACCAGTTAAAGTCATTTAGGGTAGTCAAGGTCCCAGCAGGAGGAGGAGGGAAACAGACCATTCAAGCTGGCTAATTTAAGTCACTATTTATCAAGATATGGTAGGAGTATAAGGAAAGAATCAAGGGATAGTGAAATACTCTATATCTAACAATAGCAGAAAGATATAACAAATACTGGGACTGAGGAAACAAGAGGAAATGGTGATTATTGGAAAACTAGAGAAGTGAGCTGGATGGACAAAGGGACCTGGTATTAGCCTGTGTTAAGGGACATTGTGGCCCACAGTAAACTGGCATAGAAGGATTCATGGAGAATGAACACTGAGTCTCCTCTCATCCCCTGATCTCATTTGGTGTCCCTCATTGGCCAAACTGATATGGCTGGCAAAGAGTATAGGACAGACCCATATAAACCAGTTTCTGGGGCAGAACAGGGTAAAGGAGAGTCAAGAATGCATCTGAGTTACCAAATGGAAGCACCCTTCGTCTCAAAAGAATTCTATTACGAAGGTAGGAGATTACTGGCTTGCGAGCAAATAATTATTCAATGTATCCTTTCCTTTGCAAATATGAGTAGAACTGTATATTATAAATTAAAATGGAAAAAAAAGTATTTTAAAGATGCATTGTTGAAGTTCAGTTCTGGGACTAATTTAGATGTTAACCATTATAGCTTTTACAAACTGCTTATTTGTTCATTGATTTACTGCTTGTTATGTACCAGACACAATGCCATGTGCCAGGTATGCACTCTATCATTTGATCCCCCCATAAGTATTGGAGAGTTTGAGTCTTGCCCACAGACACACAAGCTAGCAGAGGCAGAGCCAAAAATTTAGCAGATGTGTCTAACACCAGCACAATTGAATATGTCACTCTATGTGCATTCGATACTATACCTCCATCAGGAAAGATAATGTCACTGTTTTTTATCACTGCCTTTCCTCTTCCATTAACTTACCCTCCCCCCCGAAAAGGCAATGATCATATTCTGTTTTGGTTCCTGTTATTGTTGAAGGCCTACGTCAGCATTTCAATCAACTCTTCTTTCCAGTCATTTGTTTCTGTTATTTCTCCTTGGAAAGGATCCTGAGATGCAGTAACGATACAGGATTTTCAGAAGGGAGTATTCTTAGGGTTAACATCTGAGGAAGGAGAGTTGTTTATCTGATGGAGAGGTGGATGTCTGTCCAGGTATGGGGGCTGAGCCTTGTATCCTTCCAGTAATCATCTGCATCATGGTGTGTGCCTCAGGAGACACCTGACTCTGGATGTTGTTGCTTTCTTCAGCTGAGACAGTCACAAGGAGGATAGACAACTGAGGGTCAAGGGTCATCTTGGCAGCACTCCATCAGGTGAAAGAATGAGAATTTCATTCCTAAAGGGAGACTGTGCAGTGCATGGCAGCATCCACCATAGTAATTATGAATCTATTCTTTAATTTATAAGAAAAATAATATAAATTATGCACACACATGCTTATGCACATGTATTCTATCATATGCATAAATGCATTGTTATAAATAACAAATAAGGAAATTACAGCATAGTGGATTAGACAGCTACTGCAGTAACATCTTATAAAATATTTAATCTACATACTTACAAACACAAAAGTATATATGTGAATTTCTAGTTAAAGCTGCATTATTCGTAGATAGAAAAGACTCACTGAAAAGTTTATCAATTGCTGAATGGTAGAAATCAATGTGTTTAGATACTAAATTTGTTTCAGATTCTTAAGTTAGGGCAATTGATTGCTGTGCATTACAGGCACAATTTCTGAATTCCTGCATCCAAATGATTAATGATATTGTGGTTTCTACATGTTTATCATCACATAAGAAAAACATAAATAAAGCCTCTGTGAGTCATCCTGATATTCTGCCCATAGTTGGACAAATTGTTTATTTTTCAATTTAAGGTTGCAAAGTGTCATGCATGAGTGTGACTCCTCCTTAGCTGTGGATCTCAAAAAATTTTTTCTGTAGCCAAGGAAAATGATACAGAGAAGTCAAGTGTTCCTTTAAGAAGAGTTCTGGGGGGTAAAACCAAACCAGAGTAAAGCTACAAGAGTAGATGTGACAGAGAAAAGGAAAGGAAATTTGTACTCTGTATATTTTATTTATTTTAATCTTCACAGTATACATTAATCAAGAGGTATTTTCAAATGAAAAATCTTAGGTAAAGACTTTATAGAGGAACTTGCTCATGGTCACATGCAATATTTTTAAAGCGAGGATTTAAATCTTGTTCTACTGACCTAAAGTGCAACTTTTAATCCACTATTCTGGTTCACCTGCTAGAAAACTCTTTAAAAGGTATGCTTGCATTTGGGATATCGAACTGGAGGCACATATATGATGAGTGTACTAGCATAATACCAGCCTGCCTTCTTTTCCCACTTTCCCATCTGCAATTCTTGATGCAGAATTGTTCCTATTCCTCTTTGGACGAGAATGGGTATAGATGTATGAAAAACATAACTCTTAAAAATGTTAAAATCTAGAGCAAATGAAGCATTAAAGTGTTCAGATAAAAGTCTAATGAAGTTCCTTGTGATTCACTTGGAGATTTGGTTTAAGATTTTTCAATTTCTGGACAAGCCTGCACCTGTCCACAGATTCTGCTTCTCCTCCTTTAATAATTCAGCTGCTGACAGTTGGAGCTTTGCTTCTGCTTCATTAATCTGCTCCTGGGAAGTAGTATTTTCTCAAAATTTTGGTGACATTTTCATTTCTCATCTTAAAGGATCCCTCTCCACCTCTTCTAGAGGTCGCACATTTCTACCAACTCAGACAGATGGACTCTCTCATTCTTATTCAACCTGGCAGTGTTGAAAATCAAGTGCTCACTTTTTCCCTTTGATTTACCACTGCTCATTTACATCTTTGCCCATTAGATAGAAGTGTCAGTCTTGTCTCTTCTTTTGTCTCTAAATCATAATTCACTGAGTTTCCATCCTTGGAGATATTTTGAATTTTTCTAAGGATGTAAGGGGTTCTTTTTTTATCATCAATGAAATGTTAATCAAATGAAAGTAAAATTACTATAATACATTAATTCCTCAAACAAACTGCAATGCAAAAGGACCATGACATATCTTAAATGTATAACTTTTTTTTCAGTTTCAAAAGATAGTCTATTTAAATACTGATTTTTTTCCCCTGCTATTTTTCCTGGTTTAATTCTGTGCCCCTTGCTTGGATGCCAATGCATTCAATAAGTAACCTTTTATGTTTGTTTTCCAAACTCCCAAACATACTAATGTTATCCATATTGAGACATATTTATAAAGTCAAATATTAAAACACATGCTGATGTGTTTTGTTTTGTTTTGCTTTTCATAAGTCAGAACACTTGAAACAATCAAGTTCCACAAAAGAAAGGATGGATTTGGAGCACAAAAGATTTAAACCAAGGCTCTCGTGCTTACCGACTATGTGACATTCAGTCGGTAGCTTAATCGTTCTAAGGCTCATTTTTTTTCTCAGCTCTAAAATAGTACAATTGTCAATGCCTATCTCATAGCACCGATATAAGTACCAAATGAATCACTGCATGTAAATTCTTAACACAGAATATGAAACAAAGTGGCTTCTTGAAAATGTTCTCTATTATCATTGATACGAAGAGTCTGGGAGCAGAAGACATATTGCTCTCCAGTGGGAACTTGGTGATTCACTTTGAGTTCCAGACTTTCCATCTTTGAATTGGAAAAAAGTATACTTAATGTTATTGGCTGAATTGTGTCCCCCCTCAAAGTAATATTCTGAAGTCTTGAACCCCCACTACCTCAGAATTTAACATTTAGAGATGTAATCTTTAAAGAGGTAATTAAGTTAAAATGAGGTCTGTAAGGTAAGTCCTAAGCCATTATGACTGGCATTACTAGAAGAATAAACTGGGACACAGATACACACAAATCAAGGGGCACCCATATAAGGACACAGTGAGAAGGTGGCTATATGCAAGCCAAAGACAGAGGTCTCAGATGAAACCAAACCTGTCAGCCAAACCATAATCTTGGACTTTGAACCTCCAAAATTGATCTATTGTTTAACCATCAGTGTGTGGTGGTTTTTTGTTTTTTGTTTTTTGTTTTTGTTTTTGTTTGTTTGTTTGTTTTATGACAGGTCTAGGAAATCAGTAAATTTACCTTTAGTTATAAAGTATAGCATACTGCCCATATATAGGAGGCATTTAATATTTATTTCATTTCCCCAAATTATGACGCTTCCAACTTTCCTTATTTTATAATTGTGTAAATGTCTTTTTCTCTTAAGAATATAATTTCTTGATGTCAGTAATCATACTACCCCTACTTAGCACTTCCTACTATAGCAAAAGTCAGTGATTTGCAACTAGGACTTTGATGATAATTGATTAACTAAATAAACGGACATATGAATAATAGGCTGAATTTTCTATAGGAAAACTAAGAATTCTGTTTGGACCTCATGTAGTTAAATTTAATGACAACTTTATCTCCAACATCCTGCAATTGCCAGATGGTTGTAGCCATTTTAACATAATACTAATTGGCAGCCTAGAAGCAACACATTACAGGAATATTTTTCCATGTAATTCTCCTTATTTGGGCAGTGTAGAAATGTTTACCTCTTATTTACCTTAAAGCCACATGAATATGGCCTATTTAATATTTTATTTATGTCTTTTTCTTTGTTATTTGTGGTAAGATTATTAATTGAGCATAAATAGGTTAGCTAAATATTCTTTCCAGCCACAAAATAAATGCAAACATGCATAGATTAGTAATGCCTTACTTGAAAAGTGTTCTACCAATATTTTCCAGAGAAATTTAATGGATTTGTGCAACCTGAGTTGACTTGAGACAACCAAAGAATATTAGCACAGCTGATGCCAATGAAAAGTTTGTATGTAGAGACAATGAAAGTTTAGGAATGCCAGTACACAGACTACCATCAAGAACACTATAGTACATTGGACTGAGTTCTCATCATTGGGAAATAACAATCTTTTTCAAATTGATTCAGCAAGCCTATCTGACCATTGTAAGAGAGGTATCTGATTTCATAAGATCATAGTTTGTCTTGCCCATTTGCAGGTAAGTCATTTGTCAATAACTTCATTTTGAATCAGGCTACATGAAAAACTTTATAATGTAGGCACCAACAAAGTATTTCCCAATGTATGTCCTGTAGAATACCAATTCTTCTGCTTGTTAATTAGTAAAATAAAAAAAAAAATAATAAGTAGTGGGATACTTTCTAGTCAATTCTATTTTGGAGACTAGGACTCAGAGTTAAACTGAATTCTGACATTCATAAATTTGCAGAAATTTTAATGTTAAGATGATCCACACTTATCATTCAAAATGTACTTAACCATGAAACTAAATGTAGAGAGTGACTTACAGGTTCATTGTACTATAAAATGCACCAAAGAAACTGCTGAACATGACAGTAAATATTGTCAGCTTGGACATTAGATTTTTTTTTTTTTTTTTTAAAGAAGGATATACGTCAGAGGAGGGTTGAAGTTTAGGAAGAAGAAACCTTCAGAATCCCTATTAATAAGCCTCAGGAGTTACCATTTAGGAAATCTCTTGGCTTTGGCAAAAGACTGGGTGTTTTGTGTATGTTTTCTTGGTTTGGTTTTCTTTGGGTTTCGTTTTGTGGCTTGGATTTGACCTTACTTATAATTCCTTCTTCTTGAAGGACATGTGAGGCCAAATACAGGTTGCTTGGTTAAGTCACCTAAAATACGAATTAACACATAATCCTGGGCCAACAAACAGAGGGAGATAAAGGACTATGGAATAGAATTTCCTATTGACAAAATAAGGTCTCAGTACTTGAACTATTACTCAGTATGACATAACAGTGATAAGTACTGGAGGTAGCTATTCTACACTTGTTCTTAAAATGAATTCATTATCCCAATTGCCTAGCACAGTGTTGAAAAAAAAAATTTTTAGGCCAAAGGTTTATTGAGACCTTTGAGTCTGAGGTCTCAATGAGGTCTGAGATAATTTTAGAGTAATTTTATCCAAAAAAGAAATACTGTACTTTTCAGTTGTCACTCTCTACTTTCCTGCCTGACCCAGGTCTAGGCAACCTACTTTCTCTGTATATAGATTTCCCTATTCTGAAAATGTCTTATAAATAAAACAGTTTGTGGTCTTTCATGATTGTCTCTTTTCATTTAGCATAATGTTTTCAAAATTTGTCCATTGTGTAACATATGTAAGTACTCCATTTCAGTTTATGATTGAATAATATTCTATTGTAGGAACATGTCACATATTATTTATCCACTCATTAAGTTGGTGTACATTTGGGTTGTATCTACCTTTTGACTATTATTAATAATGCTGCTATGAACATGTGTGTATGATTTTTGTTTGTACATTCACTTTCACTTCCACTATGTATACCTTGTATACATGGAATTTCTGGGTCAAATAACTCTGTGCTTGACTTTTCGAGGAACTAACAGTTTTCCAAAGCAATGGTACCATTATATAACTTCCAGCTGTGTATGAGGGTTTTGATTTCTTCACATCCTTACCACCACTTACTTTTGTTTTGTTTTGCTTTGTTTTGTTTGTTTTAAAATAAAAGCCATATTACTAAGTGTGAAGTGATATCTCATGGTGATTTTAACTTTCATTTCCATAGTGATTAGTGATGTTCAGGATCTTTCCACATGCTTATAGGCTGTTTGTATATTTTCCCTGTAGAAATGTTTATTGGAGTTCTTTGCTTTTTTTTTTTTTTTTTTTTTTTTTTTATTTGGGTTGTTTATTTTCTTGCTGTTGAGTTCCAGCAATTCTTTTTATATTATGGATGTTAATACCTTATCATATGTGATTTTCAAATATTTTCTCTAATTACACATGCTTTCACATTATTGATGGTATCCTTCAAAGCACAAGAATTTTTCATTGTGATGAAGTCCAATTTATCTCTCCCTGCCCCACCCCATGATCACTCGAGCTTTTGATGTCATATAAAAGAGACCACTACCTACCTAATCCAAGGTTACAGAGATTTATCCTTACTTTTTTTACTAAGAGTTTTATAGATTTAGCTCTTGCATTTAAGTCAGTAACCCATTTTTAGTTAATTTTTCCGCTCAGTGTGAAGAATGAGTCAACTTCATTCTTTTTCATGAGAATTGAATTATTTGAATTATTTGAATTATTGAATTATTTGTTGAAAACCTATTCTTTCCCCATTGAACGGTCTTGGCATTTTGTTGAAAGTCAATTGACCATAGATATATTTTACTTCTGGGCTCTCAATTTTATCTCATTCGTGTATATGTCTACCCTTATGCTAGTATTATATTGTCTTTATTACTATTGTGTTGTTTTTAGTTTTTAAATCAGGAAGAAAAAGTTCTCCATTTTTAAAAAATATTATTTATTTATTTATTTATTTATTTATTTATTTGCCTATTCTGGGTTCCTTGAGTTTCCATGTGAATTCAGGAGCAGGTAGTATATTTACAAATAAGCTAGCTGGTATTGTGATAGGGATTGCGATGAGTAAGTAGATCATTTTGATGATCATTTCCTTTACAATAGTAAGCATTCTATGTTAATACCTTTTCATATATGATGGCATCCTTGTCTCTTCCATTATCAGCTTTTTAGAATCTTAAAAGATTAATATTTTTCATAGTATGAGTTTTGCACTGATTTTGTTAAATTTATTCAATTCTTTTAGGTGTTGCAAATTGATCGTTTTTTTAATTTCATTTTTGGATTGTTTTTTACAATTATATAAAAATACAATTGATTTTTGCATTTTCATCTTGTATCCTGCAATCTTCCTGAAATTGTTTAATAATTTTAATAGATTTTTTAAATCGATTCCTTAGGATTTTCTATGTAAAGATCGTATTATCTTTGAATGGAGTATTATTCTTTCTAATATAAATAATTTTTATTTCATTTTCTTCCTAACTGCTGTTGCTCCAAATCTAGTATAATATTGGATAGAAGTGGAGAAAACAGATATGCTTGTAATGTTCGTTGTGGGTATTGCATAGATATTTTTTATCAAGTTGTCTCTTTTATACTTAGATTGTTCAGTGTTTTTATCCAGAAAGAGTGTTGGATTTTCATAAATGTTTTTTCTGCATCTATGGGTATGATTGTGTTTTAGTTGTTTTGTTTTGTTTTTATTGTATCAATATGCTATATCACATCATTGATTTCTAGGTGTTAAACCAACATTGCATTCCTGGGAAAAATTCCACTTGGTCTTGTTGTATAAAGCTGTTTATATGTAGCTGGATTTTATTACTAGTACTTTGTGGAGAATTTTTGGGTCTTTTTAGGGTAATTTTAAAAGTATTAATTTAATCTTTATTTGTTCTACTTCTATTCAGATTCTCTCTTCCTTCTTGAGTCAGTTTTGGTAGTTTGTGTCTTTCTAGAAATTAGTCTATTTCATCTAAATGCCTATTTTATTGGCATACTACTGTTTGTAGTACTCCTTTATAATCATCTTATTACTCTAAGTTAGGTAGTATTACCTACCTAATTACCTACTTAGTATTACCTACTCTTTTCATTCTGATTTTAATAATTTGAGACTTGTATCTTTTTTTAATCAATCTACCTAAAATTTTGTCAGTTTTGTTGATTTTTTTTCAAAGAAAAAAACAACTTTGGTGTGACTGACCTTTCTCTATTTTTGTTTTGTTTTGTTTTCTCTTTCATTAATTTACACTGTAATCTTTATTATTCCCTTCCCTTTGTGGCTTTGTGTTTATTTTGTTATATTTTTCTACTCTTTAGGGTAGAAGGTTTGGTTTTTGACATTTAGAACTTTATTCTTGTTTTTTTAATTTTAATATAGGCATTTACAACTATAAAATTCCCTCTACGAATTGCTTTAGCTGCATACTATATTGTTGTGTTTTCATTTTATTTCTCTCAAAATATTTTCCATCTTCTCTTGCAATTTCTTCTGTGACTCATTGTTTAAGAGTATACTGTTTAATTTCTACATATTTGTAAGTTTCTCAAATTTCTATCTGCTATTGACTTCTTTTTTATAGCAGCATATTTTTTTATTTAATTTATTTTTTTAAATTTACATCCAAGTTAGTTAGTATATAGTGCAACAATCATTCCAGGACTAGATTCTTTAATGCCCCTTACCCATTTAGCCCATCTTCCCTCCCTGCTATTGCCTTCTAATTTTATTCTATTGTAGTTATAGAGCATTTTTTTATGAATTGATGCTTTTATTATTACTGATACAGTTGGATATATATATATATATATACTTTCTTATATATATAAGAAAGTATATATATATATACTTTCTTCCTTTCTGTACATGTAACATGTATGTTGTTGTCTACCCTTCATTGGTGCTCTTTTAGTAAGTGATTTTTTAAATTTTTTTTATTGTTTATTATTTATGAGAGAGACAGAGAGATAGCAAGCAGGGAAGGGGCAGAGAGAGAGGAAAAAACAGAATTGGATGCAGGCTCCAGGTTCTAAGCACTCAGGACAGACCCCGACGCAGAGCTCGAACTCACTCACAGACCATGAGATCATGACCTGAGCTGTAGTCGGCCGCCCAACCGACTGAGCCATCCAGGCACCCCTAAGTGATTTTTTTAAATCTTTCAGTGTGAGGACAACTCTTGCAACAATTTCACTGCTGTGGCTGGAGGCAAATGAGCATATATTTTTCCTGAAGCTAAAAGGAATAATTACTGCATCCACAGATTTTTCTGGTACTCAAGGAAATATTTGGTGAACAGGTCCCCAAGAAAATACTAGTTTTTATGCTACTATGTGTTGGTAGGGACCCAAAGGCATTATAATTTGATTAAATAAATAATATATCCTAATTATGTACTCCAAGAATGCAAATGAAGGCATTGTTACACCAACTTGAATGATTTTACGTATGTGATTTCAATTCATTCAGAAAAGTGCTGTGGAAGATAAATCTGGTTTGGGTGAAAGGATCTTGAGTTCAAATTAAAGGGATGTAGAATTTACAGTATTTTTGGTATATCCAAGAATATATGCTTATTAGTCAAAGGCATGCTACAGTAAGGCATTAAAGTAACTAAAAGGAGGACATCTGTGGCTGAAGAGCAAGGATGTACTTAGAGTCTCAAACAGGCATCTTTTGTTTCAACTGATTGATTACCTATGGTTTCAACCAGGAATGAGATAAGATCTATAGCTGCGAAATTATTTCTAATCCTCACTGGAGATCAGACTAAATGTACAGTTCTCAGAATTATCCTAGTTAAGTCTGTCTAAAAAACTAGGCAGTTTAATTTTGAAGAGTCATAGAATAGTGACATCAGATGAGATAAGGCAGTATAGGAAAGGGACTGATGCTTCCAACAAGTTTATACTTATCTGGTCAAGATAAAAAACAATTGATGGGGAGTTTTGTGCTGTGGCTGAGTACAAAATATTCATACTACTACATTTAGGGTCTCCTGTGAAAGTCATTATGTATCAAGAATGGACTTCAAGTTCTGTTTGTTGGAAGAACAAAATAACTCTAGATTTTTTTTTCTTGTTCTGAAGGCAGACATTCTTGATCAAAAGGCTTTAGTGTTTCTTCCACTAGAAACTTGTAAAAATATAAATTAATGTCTTGGTATTGTGGCTTCTGTAACAGTCTCTTGTGTTTTTTTTTTAATTTTTTGCACTTTTTTAATTTTATTTTTTATTTTTTAAAATTTACATCCAAATTAGTTAGTATATATTGAAACCATGATTTCAGGAGTAGATTCCTTAGTGCCCCTTACCCATTTAGCCCATCCCCCCTCCCACAACCCCTCCAGTAACCCTCAGTTTGTTCTCCATATTTATGAGTCTCTTCTGTTTTGTCCCCCTCCCTGTTTTTATATTATTTTTATTTCTCTTCCCTTATGTTCATCTGTTTTGTCTCTTAAAGTCCTCATATGAGTGAAGTAATATGATTTTTTTCTTTCTCTGACTAATTTCACTTAGCATAATACCCTCCAGTTCCATCGATGTAGTTGCAAATGGCAAGATTTCATTCTTTTTGATTGCTGAGTAATACTCCAGTGTGTGTGTGTGTGTGTGTGTGTGTATATACCACATTTTCTTTATCCATTCCACCATTGATGGACATTTGGGCTCTTTCCATACTTTGGCTATTGTTGATAATGCTGCTATACATATGGAGGTGCATATGTCCCTTCGACACATGCACACCTGTATCCCATGGATAAATGCCTAGTAGTGCAATTGCTGGGTCATAGGTAGTTTTATTTTTAGTTTCTTGAGGGATTTCCATACTGTTTTCAAGAGTGGCTGCACCAGCTTGCATTCCCACCACCAATGCAAAAGAGATCCTCTTTCTCTGCATCTTTGCCAACACCTATTGTTGCCTGAGTTGTTAATGTTAGCCTTTATGACAGGAGTGATGTAGGATTTCATTGTGGTTTTGATTTGTATTTTCCTGATGATAAGTGATGTTGAGCATTTTTTCATGTGTTGGTCAGCCATCTGGATGTCTTCCTTGGAGAAGTGTCTATTCATGTCTTTTGCCCATTTCTTCACTGGATTATTTGTTTTTTGGGTGTTGAGTTTGATAAGTTCATTTTTTAAATTTTTTTAATGTTTATTTATTTTTGATAGAGACAGAGAGAGACAGAGCATGAACAGGGGAGGAGCAGAGAGAGAGGGAGACACAGAATCTGAAACAGGCTCCAGGCTCTGAGCTGTCAGCACAGAGCCCGACGTGGGGCTTGAACTCACAAACCGTGAGATCATGACCTGAGCCAAAGCAGGACGCTCAACCGACTGAGCCACCCAGGTGCCCCAATAAGTTCTTTATAGATTTTGTATACCAACCCTTTATCTGATATGTCATTTGAAAATATCTTCTCCCATTCTGTCAGTTGCCTTTTAGTTTTGCTGATTGTTTCCTTCGCTGTGCAGAAGCTTTTTATTTTGATGAAGTCCCAGTAGTTCATTTTTGCTTTTGTTTCCCTCACTTCTGGAGACGTGTTGAGTAAGAAGTTGCTGCAGGCAAGATCAAAGAGGTTTTTGCCTGCTTTCTCCTCCAGGATTTTGATGGCTTCCTGCCTTACATTTAGGTGTTCCATCAATTTTGAGTTTATTTTTGTGTATGGTGTCAGAAAGTGGTCCAGGTTCAATCTTCATGTTGCTGTCCAGTTTTCCCAGCACCACTTGCTGAAGGGACTGTCTTTATTTCATTGGATATTCTTTCCTGCTTTGTCAAAGATAAGTTGGCCATACGTTTGTGGGTCCATTTTCGGGTTCTCTATTCTGTTCCATTGACCTGAGTGTCTGTTCTTGTGCCACAGTCTCTTGTGTTTTAGAAGAGTATGATTCAATTCACCAAGGCTACAGCCCTTTCACATTGTAAACTAGTGAAGTTAAGTTTGTGAATTGGAAAAGCCAAAAAATTACCCCTGGGACTTAAAAAAATGTGAGAATGAGACCAAGAAGCCATGATTCCCTATCTATCTTCCTAAACACTCAAATAGCCTCTCTCATCTTGGAAAGGAAGAAAGGTTTCCACTATGCCACCTGAAGATTGTGAATGTGACCTAGATAATTCTTGAATAATTTAGGTTTAAATACTGCCTTTATTGTCTACTGGAAGGGGAAAAAAAACCTTCATTCCTTAGAATGAAAATGTGGTAAAACTAGTGTACCAAAAAGTGCTAAATGGAGATTAAAAAAAAAAAAAGATTGTACTTCCAGGTAAACTGTATAAATAAATTTGGTCATTCTCTAAAAATACTTTTAGCATATGTAAATCATGGGAAATTGTTAGTGTATGTGTGAGGGTGGGTGGGTGGTGGTGGTGGTGGTGGTGGTGGTGGTGGTGGTTTAAATAACAACCAAACATTATTCTCAGCCAGAGGAATAAACAATTTCTCCACAAGAATAAGAAAAACTTGACATGCAAGAAAGATCTAATTTGGAATTATAATGCTATAAATAATCTTCTCACTGAGAATGTGATATTTTATCCCTTCCTGTAGTTCTCCTTTGCTACTTATCTCAAGACAATAAATTATGTAATAAATTTTAATATTCTTAGCTTCCTGTTTTAATTAGAACAAGAACAGAGGATAAGCAAGATGATTGCCTGGCTTGGTGCCTAGCTCTTTTATAGATTTCCAATAAATTTTTTGAAAATGATTCACAATTGGTATCAGAGGAATGAAAGTTGAAGAAACTTGAGCTGTCTAGCACATAAAAGTAAAGTCTCCATGTTGGCATTCTCAATATCCACAGTTGAATGGGAAAGAGATGTTGGATGTGATTTGCCCTGCTTCTAAGGAAAGTTAGTTTAAAACAAGGAGGTTTTGTTCACTATAAAGAAAAACAGTAAGAACTGTCCCACGGTAGTTTACCTTGTTGGGCTTCACTCAATAGTGCAGTTCACCGACTAAAAACAATCAAATGTCATTCTTCTTTAGAGATAGTCTTACTTGGGTGACCTAAAAGGTTTACTCCAGTATCAAACCTATAAAAATTTAAATATATCTTGCTTTCAATTAATTTGTTTATTCACCCATTAATTCATTCACATTTGAGTATCTACTTTCCCCCTTAATTGTGTTAGTTATTAATGATCAGAATTTTGTGTTTTTTTAAAACTTTTTTAAAGTTTATGTATTATTTTTTGAGAGACAGAGCATGAGCAAGGGAGGGGCACAGACAGAGGGAGACAAAGAACCAGAAGCAGGCTTCAGGCTCTGAGCTGTCAGCACAGAGCCTGACGCAGGGCTACAACTCACAAACTGTGAAATCGTGACTGGAGCCAAAGTTGGAAACCCAATCAATCAAGTCACCCAGCACCCCACAAATGATCAGAATTTTGGAATTACACAATGCCCTTGTCCTCTCGTCGCTTCAAGAATAGTAGAGAAAACAGGACATAAACAGTGACAATATCATGTGAAAAGAACTGTAATTGAGAAAGGGGAAGTCATGGAAGCAGAGGGCAGGGGCTTTTCAGCCCCAATACTCTTCACAAGAGTATGGAGTATTCAGGTACCACTAAGGACATTTCACACTGCTCAAGATACTTATGGCAAATGTCCTGGGACCAAAGTATGGACCATCAAAGAATCAAGAAGTTAGGGTCGTGTTTAGATAGATGGGAGAGATGGAATAGAAAGCCTATTTTCACCGCGATCCCTACCATTCAATTAATTGCCCAAGAGGTTATTCTAGTGTAGTAATGTATTTTCTTCATAAATGACATACTATCTATAGTTACACCCATTACTGGATTCCTGGAATGTAAGGTGATCTTACAAAATGAAGAAATGGAAATTTTAAGTTTAGTTGTGCAAGTGTTTTCTGAGATTTAATTGACTTGACATTTTGAGACTTACTCCAAAGGTTTGATAACATCAATTGTGAAGTCTCTCTATCAAAGACTAAGGAAAGCTCATTTAGCCTTTCTGTAAATATTTTCCTAGAAACATGCTTTCAATATGATACCATGTTTTTTTTCAGGTGGTAGTATGCAATATATCAAGGGAAAAGATTTTGTCCCAAGTAGCAACAAGAGGTAGCAAAGTGAAATTATTGTAGGTATCTTTGTTGTGTAGGCACTCCTTGTATACTTCTCTTCTTACTCATGCCCACTCTCTTTCACAGATGAGATATACTATTCATTCTTCTAAAATACAACCATAGAAGTCTATACTAATACATTGTAAATAATAGAGCATGGTGGACTTCTATGTTCCTAATTTCAAAGATTCCAGGTATGTGATATTAGGTTGATGGCTTAAAAATTTATTTTATAATTGGTGACCAGAGTTTTGGGCTGGGAAAAAAGTACACATTCACACACACACATGCTCACACACACACACACATACACACACACACACACACACACACACACTCACACATACATGCACTGACATTTAGTTGGGACAAAATTTGCAATTCATTAGCTAAGGATATAGAAACAGATGACAGACAAAGGAGATTAAGCTGTATTTGTACATTTTTACTTGGCCCTAGAATTTTTAGAGAGACATAAGTCACATATGCTACCCACACAGAGGAGGGCCAATGACAGCATAAATAGGTAACATTTATTGCCTTGTCATTTCCCTTTCATGTTTGTAGCTTAAAAAAACATGTATACCACTTGAATCGTTATTTGAGAATATTTACAAATATCTAAGGCTTTCTTTTTTCTTTTTTTTTCCACTCCAGTTATACTGAAATATAATTCATGTAACGGAAAATCCACCAAATTTAAGCATAAAAAACACAACCATATCCATATCCAATTTTAAGACCTTACTGTCACCTGTAAAAAATGTATTCAAAAAATAATTAGGGATTATTTTCCTTATCCTTTTATCCCCAGTCTTAGGAAAATACAAGTCTACCTCCTGTTTTTATGGATTTGCCTATTCTCAACATAATACATAGTCTTACATGATTGTGTTCTCTCATTTAACAAAATAGTATCACTGTCTATCTGTGTTGTAATATACATTAATACTTCATTCCAAATTATGGCTGAATAACATTCCATTGTGTGAAAATACCATATATCATTTATCCACTCATCAGTTGGTAGGTATTTGAATTGTTTCTCCTTTTGGACAATACTTTTTTGAACTTTTATGTACACTTTTTTTTGTAGACATAAATTTTTGTTCCACTTGGATATTATACCTATGAGGGAATGTACTAGGTTATATAGTAAATTTGTAATTAACATTTTGTGGAACTGGAAAAATGTTTTCCAGATTGGTACCATTTTATATTACCACCAGCAATGTTTATGGGTTTCATATACTTCTCATCAGAGTCAACATCTGTTTTGTCTATCTTTTTTTTATTATAACAATCCCAGTGAATATGGAATGATATCTCATTAAGGTTTGATTTGTGTTCTTTAATGACTAATAATATTGAACATATTCTTGTGCTTATTATACATAATACATCTTCTTTGGAGAAATGTCTATCTAAATCTCTTGCCTGATTTATTCTGTTATCTATTTTTGAGTTGTAAGACATATTTATATATAACGTATACAAGAACCTCGTCCAATATATGATTTTCAGATATGTTCTCCCATTCTTTGAGCTGTCTTTCCACATTCTTGATGGTATAATTTGTAGAATAAAAGTACTTACTTTTGATAAGGAACGATTTATATCTTTCTTTTGCCAATTGAGCTTTTGGGATCTTATCTAAGAACAAATGCCTAATGTGAGATCACACATATTTGTTCCAATATTTTTTTTTCCTTTTTTTTTTCAATGTTTATTTATTTATTTATTTATTTATTTAGAGAGAGAGAGAGAGAGAGAGCGCATGTGAGCAGACAGTGGCAAAGAGAGAGGGAGAGAGGGAGAGAGAGAATCCCAAGCAGGCTTTACACTCAGCATGGAGCCCAATAGGGGGGGCTTGATCTCATGACCTGAACTGAAATCAAGACTTGGACACTTAACCAAGTGAGCCACCCAGGCACCCCTCCAGTATTTTCTTGTAATAGTTATTTTAGTTTTGGCTTTTACACTTAAATTACTGCTTGATTTCATTTTTGCATTAAAAATCCTGTAGAGGCCATCTTCATTATTTTACATATAGATAACCAGTGGTCACTATACCATACATTGAAATCCCTCCTTTGAAATGTCTAATACTCTTGTCAAAAAATTATTGACCACTAGGGCACCTGGGTGGCTCAGTCAGTTAAGCATCCAACTTAAGCTCAGGTCACGACCTCATAGTTTGTGAGTTCAAGCCCCATGTCAGGCTCTGTGCTGACAGCTCAGAGCCTGGAACCTGCTTGGGTTCTGTGTCTCCCTCTCTCTCTTCCTGCCCCCACTCACATTTTCTGTCTCTCTCTCTCAAAAATAAATAAACATAAAAAAATTAAAAAAAAATACTGACCAGAAAAGTTAGGGGTTTATTCCTGGACTGTTTATTCTATTTTATTAATCTAGATATCTATTCTTTTATTTTTTAAATTTTTTTTAACATTTATTCATTTTTTTTTGAAAGAGACAGAGCATGAGTGGGGGAGGGGTAGAGAGAGAGGGAGTTACAGAATCTGAAGCAAGCTCCAGGCTCTGAACTGACAGCACAGAGCCCAAAGCAGAGCTCCAACTCACGGACCGTGAGATCATGACCTGAGCTGAAGTCGGATGCTTAACCGACTCAGCCACCCAGGCGCCCTTATCTAGATATCTATTCTTAAGCCCGAATGACACTGTGCTGATCACCATAGCTTTGTTGTAAATTTTGAAATAGGAAGTATGAGGACTCCAAGTTTATATTCTTTTTCAAGATAAATTTGACTCTTCTAAGTCATTTGTATTTCCATATGAATTTTGTGATAAGTTTGTTGCTTTATGCCAAAAAGCCAGATGGGATTTGGATACAGATTGCATTGAATCTGTAGATCAATTTTAGGTATGTCCCCATTTTAACAATATTAAGGCTTCCAATCTGTGAAAATAGGATATATTTCCACTTATTTAAATATTCTTCAATCTCTCAGCAATGTTTTGTCATTTCAGCACTTCTTTATTAGTTTTATCCCTAAGTATTGTATTTTATTCTTTCAGATGCTATTGTAAACTGATTTGTTTTCTTCATTTGATCTCTACATTGTCCATTGCTTATATATAGAAATAGAACTAATTTTTGTATATTGGGCTTGTATCCTGTATCTTAGCTTACTTACCAGTTTTATTTATTTATTTATTTATTTATTTATTTATTTATTTAGAGCATGCAAGGAAGGGACAGATGGAGCAGGAACGAGAGGAGACCAAGCAGGCTCTGCGCTGCCAGTGCAGAGCCCAACGCGGGGCTTTAACTCAAGACTGAGTGAACATGATGTGATCCAAAACCAAGATTCTGATACTCACCTGAATGAGACACTCAGGCACCCTGTTATCAGTTCTAATTGCGTGTATGTGTGTATGAGTGAACTTCTTAGAGTGTTCTACATAAAAGGTAACGCCATCCACATATAGAGATAATTTATTCCTTTCCAATCTAGATGTCATTTATATTTCTTCCTTAATTGTCCTAGAATATCCTGTGCTATGTAAGAGGAATGGTGAAATTGGGTATTCTTGTCTTGTTCCTAATCTTGGGAAATAATATTCATTCTTTCACCATTAAATAATGATGTTAGCTGTGGATTTTTTTTCCTTAAAGTTTTTTATCATGTTGAAATGTTTCCCTAGTTTTATTACTTTGTTGAATTTGGTTGGATTCGGTGATATGCTTTTTTTCTGCTTATATTGAGATGAGTATTTACTGGACTTTTTGTCTTTATTCTTTTAATATTACATATTACATTCATTTTTAGATATTAATTGATGTTTTAGATATTAAACCAACCATACAGTCCTGGGGTAAATCTCTCCTGATCATGGTGTATAATACTTTTGTACACTGTATTCATTTCTTAATTATCTGTTGAAATGTTTTGCATCTACCTTCATACAGGGCATTGGTTTGTTGTTTTGTTTTCACATGCTATTTTTGTCTTTTTGGGGTATGATTTTAATCTGTCCTTAAAGAATACATTCAGAAATTATCTAATATAAGGGATGGTAGTATGCTAAGCGAAATTAGTCAGAGAAAGACAAATATCATATGACTTCACTCATATGAGGACTTTAAGAGACAAAACAGATGAACATAAGGGAAGGGAAACAAAAATAATATAAAAAAAGGGAGGGGAACAAAAGAGAAGAAACTCTTAAATATGGAGAATAGAGGGTTACTAGACAGATTGTGGGAAGGGAGATGGGCTAAATGGATAAGGGGCATTGAGGAATCTACTCTTGAAATCATTGTTGCAGTATATGATAACTAATTTGGGAGTAAATTTAAAAAAAGGAAATTTAAAAAAAAAAAGCTTGGAAGGAATTCGCCAGCGAAGTCATCTGGTCTTGGGCTTTAATTTGTGGAATGTTTTTAATTACTAATTTAATATCTTTATTTTTTATATGTATATTTAGGGTTTATTCTTATTTTTGAGTCAGTTTAGTTTGTGTCCTTCCAGGAACTTTCCCATTTCATATAATTTATCTAATTTGTAGGCATGTGATTCTTTTATGTAACCTTATATATCCTTTAATATTTCTAAGATTAGTAGTTATGCCCCCTTTTTATAAATGCTTTTAGTAATTTTAATCATCTATATTTCTTTCTTTGTCAGTTCAGGTAAAGTTTCATCCATTTTATTTACCTTTTCTGAAATATTTTTTTTTACTTCACTAATATTCTCAATTGATTTTTTAAATCTTTTAAATTTATTTTTTCTATGATCTTTATTATTGACTTTCTTAATATTGCTTTGCATTTACTTTGCTTTTGTTTTTCTATTTTCTTAAGGTAGAAGATTGTTACTATTTTGATTTTTTTTTCACATGGGGGTTAGCGTATAAATTCCTAAGTATTGCTTTAGCTGCATCCATAAGTATTTGTATGTACTGTCTTCATTTTCCTTCATATCAAAGTATTTGCTGGGGTGCCTGAGTGGCACTCAGTTGAGTGTCTGACTCTCAATTTTGGTTCAGGTCATGCTCTGTCAATAACATCCATCTCTCTCTGCCCCTTCCCTGCTCACATGACATGTTATCGCGAAAAAAAAATAGCATTTGCTAATTTCCCTTATGATTGGTTACATCACCAAATGGTTCTTTAGTACTATGTTGGCAATTGCTATATGGTATACAGGAATGGATAGATAGATAGATAGATAATTATAATCATTATTTTGTGTAATCTTATGTACCTCTAAAAAGTTGAGCAAAGAATAGAAACAAACATATATCTGGAGACTTTGTTGTACTAAAGTTTCAATTTACCATTTCTTTTTTCCTAACATTTTAAATGTGAATTTGAGCTTCCATCTGGTCTCATTTCCTTATTTCAATACAACTTTTTCTTTTCCCTACATACCTCCTTTGTGCATTTTACTATTCAATGTATTATAGTTTTATAAGTTATAAGCATAACATACATTATTTACTATAATTATTATTTAAGCAATTTTAGAATAAAGAAAAATATATACATAATTATGTTACCTTTCATAGTAATCTATAGAATTATCGTTACCAGGGCTCCTTGTTGTGTTTTTTTTTAAATGTTGATTCAAATTGCTCTCTGATATCACTTTTTTTTCAAGCTTAAAGACTTTCTTTGGTATTTCCTTCAAGCAAATTCTTCTAGTACTAACTCCCCATGTTTTGTGCATATGGGCATATGTTATTTTCATTTCCCTTTTAAAAAACAGGTTTACTGGATGTAAAAATCTTGGTTGTCAGGGTTTTTTTTAATATTTGGAAAAATATGTTATTGTAATTGTCTAACTAAGACAGTAGACAGATTTACTAAATACCTCAAGCAAAAGAATAGAGAGAGAGGGAGAGGGAGAGAAAGAGAATGAGGATGAGAAGAGAAGGAGAAGGGGAAGGGGAAGGGAAGGGAAAGGAAAGGGAAGGGGAGAATTCTCTAATTATTTGCAAATTGGCTTTGAGATGAGGTAGTTCTTCAATGAGATGAGGTAGTTCTTTCTTTCACATAGTGCTTACACTGAAACTGAAAATGAGCTAGAGGCCAAAGGTTCTTCTCAGTTCTTTTAGGAACATGCTTCCTGCCCTAGGCATGCATATAGACTTCTAGATACCAGATACACGTAGGAGTTTCTCAAAACTCTTATTCTCCAAAGTAAGTCATTCTTCAGTTTTTCCTCTCAGGCTTTCAGCATGACAATTGTTTACCCCAACTGTTACCTTATTTCTTGTATATATATAAAAGAATTGCGGGGGAGGGGTAGAGAGAGGAGGACAGAGGATCTGAAGTTGCCTCTGCCCTTACAGGCTGACAGCAATGAGCCCCATGTGAGGCCTGAATTCACAAACTGTGAATCATGACTTGAGATGAAGTCAGTTGCTCAAGTGACAGAGACACCTGGGGTGCCCCTGTTATCTTTTATTTATGTGGAAGGAGCCTGTTCATGTGCTTTTCCATGTTTTTGAGGGATACCCCCATGGAGCCATATTTTACCCTGAGAGAGTCTGATTTAAGTGAAACAAAGGTAAATCTTTTGCATCAGTCCTCAAGGGGACCCCACATATTTCAAACCAGTATACTGAGAATAAAGTTAGCTCTGCTATCTCCAGAATCAGAGACCTATATCAGGAATGTGGGCTGCTTGGAAGGCAAGTTATCAATCATCTTCAAGACAGCCACAGAGGCAAGGAGGCAGTAAGGTTAGAGTAGGTTAAAATGCTACAAAGTTCTCCTACATTGTTTCAGTCTCCTTACTCTTAACTCAGTGTTTTCTTGGTTGTTGTAAACTTTTGACAATTTTCCAGAGTTCTTCCAACAAACTGCGTTTTTGCCTGCTTTTCTTCCCTGTGGAGGGATGGACCATTTCTATGGTCCCTTTCTATGGGACCCTTTCTATGTCACTGTCACTCAGAGATTGTTCTTAAACCCATTGTGCCGGTGAGACTTTTGTCCTTTGTTGATGGATTTGTGTATGGCTTGGGCAATGCTTCACATTTTCCCCACATTATACTCTGATTGTTCCTAAGTGGGCATAGCCCAGTACATTCATAACAGCCTCCTGACCCCCAGATTGTGTGTGATTCTACAAGGGCTCTTTATGACAGTATCCCTTATTCTCTCTCTTGTCATTCTGAATTGTCTGGATTTTGTTGTTGTTGCGTTGTTGTTTTGTTCGTGTGTTTTATTTTTTGTTTGTTTTTGTTTCTGTTTTGCTGGTTGTTCTGAATACCATGAAGTTATGAACCCCCTATTTAGTGTCCTCTATGAAGTTCTCCATTGTTTTCAACAATTTTTCCTACAGAT
Organism: Panthera leo; assembly: GCF_018350215.1. Classification (NCBI taxonomy): domain Eukaryota; kingdom Metazoa; phylum Chordata; class Mammalia; order Carnivora; family Felidae; genus Panthera; species Panthera leo. The sequence continues at coordinate 39,441,710 of NC_056693.1, forward strand.
GCAATTAATTCTCCATAGTCTGTTTCAAATATAGTCAGTCCCTTCAGTGAGATACATATCTTGCCATCCTTAATGCTGCCTTTATCCCTGCACCAGAACTGTGGGCAGAGATATCAACCGTCTTCTCCCAGAATGACATACCTGCTCTATGAGTGAATGGCAGGCCATGATGTTATTCCTTGTTCTTGGCTTGTCTCTCCCAATCTGAAGCCTCTGCCTTACACACATTTGAGGGTGAGTGTGGCGAGAGCTCCAGTATTCTCAGATTGCCTCACCTAAGCTAGAGTTTCCACCATAAGTATTGAAAATACCATCAGGTAAAGGAACCAGGTCCTCTTGGCTATTCTCATCAAAACCACAGTTTTTTCATCACAAGACTGTGGGCAATAAGAAACTTCTAGCAGCCTACCTTGCCCAGAGAGAAACACAGCTCTGAACTGTGAACTGGAGTGAGATGAAACCCTCACATTGTAGCCATATCCACCTAGTACACAGCTCCTGGTGTAGAAGCTCCCATTACCTGCAGTGTGGAGGACTAAGAGTAGGAGCAGCTTCTGGCATACAAGTTACAAACTCTTTCATTGCCACTTTCTATACCCTTGGGACAATTTCTAGAGAATGTAAATGGTTTTGAGTTTCTTTCTGTGTTTGCTTTTTTAATTTTTAAATATTTTTTTCTACTAAAGTGGGAGTTTTATTGGAAAGAGGGCTCACTGAGCTACTCACTTTATCTTTCTGAAAGTTGCCCCTTTCTAGCCTACCCCACACCTTTTTGAATGCAACTCTCTTCTTTCTTGATTCAAGCTCAGCATAAGGATGGATATTTGGGAGGTAGTGGGACAAGGGCTTAAGGAAGTGTGTTTAGAAGACTAATTAACAGGGCAAACTTCAGAGCCGATTTGTCAAGGTGACCTTGAGCTCTCCGGTAACCCAAAATGACATTTCCCCATAGTGATCAGGCATTGGCTATTTAAATACTGCCATAAATAAATTAAATAAATAAATAAATAAATAGTATGATCTACTATATAATTATTTTAAAAATAATTTTTACCATAAAAATTATAATAAAAATAATTTTCTTTTGGATATACATTCATCCTCTACTTTCATTCAGACTTTCCATGATGTAGAGCTCACCAGTAATAATAATAACGACTAGATACTTATTGAAGACACTCTTGGATCAGATGTACTAGGCAATTTCCATGAATCAAGCACCTAATTTTGATTAAAAAATCTGACTCCTTGGGGCGCCTGGGTGGCTCAGTCGGTTGGGCGTCCGACTTCGGCTCAGGTCGTGATCTTGCGGTCTGTGGGTTTGAGCCCCATGTCGGGCTCTATGCTGACAGCTCAGAGCCTGGAGTCTGTTTCAGATTCTGTGTCTCCCTGTTTCTCTGGCCCTCCCCTGTTCATGCTCTCTCTCTCTCTGTCTCAAAAATAAATACACATTAAAAAAAATTAAAAAAAAATCTGACTCCAGTAGTGTTATTATTCACTTTGTATAAATGCAAATTTGAGGCAAAAGGATTAAGTAATTTGTTCAAAGTAGCACTGTTATCAAGGTCATCAAGATATCATAGTTACTATCAAAGGATACAGGGTTGGAGTCAGGCAGCAAGACTCTAGAGACTAAAACCATGGCCTGACCATCTAGAATTTCTTCCTTAGAGTTTAGGAATAAGCTTATGTCAAAATTAAACCAATGGGGTCAAGAGATGTTTGGCTTTCAGTAAAATCTCTTCTCATATGGACATGAATCTCCGAATATCTTAGGATCCTTCCTTAATCTACTACTATGTGCCTGTAGAGACAAAGACTGCAGCAAGGAAAGCAACTAAAAGCTGGAACTTACTTGAGACTTGTTGAGACTTCAACTTTGAATCTAGCTGTGCTTTAATTCATGAGTACTTCAACAATTGAAAGTCATTTAAGATAATACTTTTATACCAGTTATTTCTGTTTCTTGAGTGTTTTAACTGAGGTCCACAGATTCCAAAGTTCAATGAGATGCCTTTAAAAATACAATCTTGGTGGCCTGACTATCAGTGAAAACACAACACTTCAAAAATTGTATCTTGACAATATTGTCTCTTTCCTCTGAGGAAAAAAAAAACATGCATATTTGTGTGTGTGTTGTGTGTTTACACAAGTGTAAAGTCACAATTCTTGTTTTATGCCATCTTAATGAGAGGAAATACATACCTGTATGCATATTTCTGTGTCTATTTACATACAAATATAGATTTTATTATGGTCTTATTTGTTTGCTTTCATATTGGCAACAAAAATAAAATTTAGGTTCATGATATTGCTTGTGAACACCAACACTCTTCCCAAGCAACCAAGAAATACATATTTTCTGAATGATTTACAACTTCCATGAGGCCCATTGAAAGACTGATAGTCTCCATTTTATTATATAAAAGAAAATTATTATAAAAATATAGTTTATAAGCACATTTTGCTTGTTTGTTTTATCTAGCACTAAAAAACAGGACCAACAAAGTTGGGATATGCCCCAGAGTTATTTGCTTATCTTGTCATGGAACATTTAACTTAAAGGTCTGTATAACTCACAGAGATACTTCCATGTTTGTTCTGTTTGACTTCTGATATGTTTCTCCTAATCTTGACAACAAGAACAAGATTGTGGGCAGATCAAAATAAAATGTATATCATTCATCATGTTACTTGCCAGGAACCACAGAAAAAGGAACAATCAAATACGGTTTCTGATTCCCCACCTCTGACACCTCTTTCCCTCACTTTTTTCCTGTGCAGCCTAGTATATGAATATGTTTGCAACAATATGATGAATCCTTTAGTGGAGACATGAGCAAAGTATTAATCATCTTTGCATACCCCACAATGCCTCTCTCAGGGCCTTTTACAAAGGAGGAACTCACTGAATAGTGGTTGATTAATATTTGTAAAATGCAGTGGGTTAACAATTCCAGTAACAATCCACTACAGTGAAAAACCTGTTTCTATGTCTAAAGAATTCATGTGGAATAAGGTCTGTATATCTATCACCTATCTCTGTATCTGTATTTATATATTTATTAACATATATATATATATATATATATATATATATATATATATATATATATATCTTTTCTTGAAAGTTTTTTTTTTTCTTTGATTTGGGAAAATCTTACAGAGATAATTCTTTCCCTTCTTATTTTTGTATCTCAATCAAAATCTAATGGAATCATCACAGGAACTGTCAATATTTGCTTTTCCTCCTTTAGCAGGTAAACTGCGTTTACATTTATATATTTTATCTCCTAATCACCAACAATTTCTAACTAGGTCTTATATTGCTTCTGCTGTTTTAGGAAAGTCCTATAATATAATAGACAATGAAAGACACTCCAAATACTTTTCTCCGTGGTTTAGATTGTTCCCTTCTTGGACTCACCTAGAGATAACACAGCCCTTCAGATACAAGCATACTCACTTTACCACTATAGTAATTAAATGGGGTATTATTACCCAGTGGGGATATGGCATTGGAGACCTTCTAGCTCCAAAGTTCAGAGTAAATTGTATTTCTAAACTTGGAATCAAGAAGAAAGAATGTATTATCAGCTTCACACAAAAAGGATCATCACCTATTGGAAACATCCTTGACTGAATGTCAGCTCATCTAGAGCTGATGCTAACACTGATTCAGTAATGATCATGCACAAATACCTATATCTCCTAAGCAAAGGACATTGGGCAGTGGCCAGGAAATCTACTGTTTTGTTTATTGAGAGAGAGAGAGAGAGAGAGGAAGAGAGATTGATTGAGAATCTGAAGCAGAATCCACATTCAGTGTGAAGCCCAACCCAGGGCTCGATCCCATGATCCTGGGATCATGACCTGAGCCAAAATCAAGAGTCGGATGCTCAAATGACTGAGCCACCCATGTGTTCCAAATCTTTTGAACCCTCCATTAATTTAGGAGGGGAAAAAGGACCTTGTATATCCTTTCTCCACATTTTGGCATTCCAATTTCTAATAACTTTCATTATAAAATGCTGATAATAATTTCTGTCACATAGGTTGGATAAAGATTTTTTCAAGATTCAAATTAGATGATAGATATGAAATTACTTTAAGAATCATAAAAACAGTCTTTGTTTCTCTTATTATAAGTTGACAACAAAGTAATTATTAAAAGAATGAATAAAGGTATGATTCTTTGTGTCTTTACATTGCGTGACAGGCAACAATTTCCAAAACAGCATAATAAACTTTTAATTGTTCAACACTTACTGCACTATGCCAAATCATTGAGTCAAGAGGAACCATGCCCAACTTTGCTTGTTTGTGCATTCAGGCTTGGGCTGATGTCTGCAGGAATTTCCATCCATATGTTAGGCAATGGCCTGGAGTAAAACATGCTCAGGATCACGGTTATTTGCCAGGTTAGGCTGCTATAATGCTTTATAGAACAGCTGGAATATGTTTTCCAAGGGTATACAATAGCACCTAAATAGCTGTCGTGCTGTGATTTAGAGATTTTAAATTCATTCCCATGTTTAATTCATCATACAACTCTGTTCTGACATTTTAATATGCATATTTTTCCTTTCTTTCTTTGTTTCTTTCTTTCTTTTTTTTTAATGATGTCTATTTTTTTCAGGTTGCCTTTTCCATTTTATTATATTCTTTAGTGGATCTCCATAGCAAAACCAGCATTTGGATTTCTTTCAGAAAAGGAAAAGGCAACAAAATGATTAAAACAGACAGCATTAGAGGACCAGAAACCTATAAAGGAAGGGAAAGAATGAGTGTTCAAGGATACCAAATTCAAAACAAAACAAGACAAAACATATCTGGCAAAAACAAATTTGAAATTCCAGCTCCTCTATTGAGCACCTGTATAAGGTGAGATAGAAAGTAAATGAATTCCACTGGAAGGGCCAAGATGGTGGAGCAGCAGGGAAGTTCTTGGCTTTTCTCTCATCCCTGAAATGCAGCTAGATCAGCACCAAACCATTTTTCACACCTAGAAAATTGATCTGAGGATTAACACAAGACAATCTGCATAACATGAGTCACAGAACTCAGCAGGTACAAAGCATGGAGAGGTGAACTGGGGAAGAGAGAAGCCACAGAGGGTAGAGAGCTGTTTTTGCAGAGAGAGATGACAGAGAAAGGGAGGAGAGTTCAAGAAAAGCACTCTCCACACCCAAAAATAGCTGGAGACTAAGGCAAAGAGTGGAAACACCCACAAATGATTGAACAAGGGAGAAAGGAGAGGGTTTGAATACCATTAGGACTCTATAAGTAGGGGAGAGCAGACTCGGAAATTCTGAAGCTCCATACCTGGTCGTGCTGTATAAGGAAGGGTGAATCCCCAGGAGCAAGCAATAAGGTCTGAGGGGTCCAGGGGCCACAGTGGGAGAAGCAGTTCCCCTGCTAGGAGGACATTTGGTAGAGACTCTATGGCCTCCCCACAGGCAAAGGTGGACTCTGGAGGAAAGCTACATTTGCTTGAATTGGAACAGACACCAGGGTATGGTGAAACATGGTGTTGCCTATGTGTTGTGTTTTGCCATAATCTCTGAACCTCTGCTGCCATATGATCACACAAACTTTTTTCTGGGGCAAGCAGGCATCTGGTCACAATCTCAGAACCTCTGCAAAAGCATGACTGCATGGATGTTCTTGGGGGCAAGCTGGCACCTGGCCATTGCCTGGAGAGACCCTCCTACAGAGTATCGGAGCAGGTCCAAGCCTCAGGGCTCTCAGAAGTGAGGTGTTTGGAAACACAGCCCCATACCAGATATAATTCAGGAGGGAGGTGCTGCCTGGCAGACTGACTGCTTGGAAGTGGACAGGGTAGAAGCAGTGAGTGCAGGAAAGGTGAAGGCAGAGGAGGGGTGCTTGACTGCTGGTCACTAAGAGCAGAGAGTTCTGGTGCCAGAGACTGGAAGCTGGATGATGACATTTTCATCTCAACCACATGCACATCACATCCACCCCAGTAAGCTAAGCAGCTCCACCTAGTGGAGAATGGAGCCATTGCACCAAGCCCATCCAAGTGAACCAACCAAGCCTTAGAGGGCCACCACAAGTCTCTTTGCCCACTTAGTGTAGAGACTATAAAGTGATTCGCAGTTAGACTTTTACAGAAAAATGGATGTAACTTCATTCAGATTTCATTCTGTTCACTGGTCCATCTATTCGATTTTTTTTTCTTTTTTCTTTCTTATTCTTGGATACAGAAAGAGAAAAAAAATATTTTTATTTTATTTTTATTTTATGGGTTTTTAAAATGTTTTTACTATATTTTTATTTTTTTATAATTTTTAATTTCATTTTACTGTTTTCATTTAATTCTATTATAGTCTATTGTACACTTTTTAAATTTTTTAAACATTTTATTACTTTTTTTTCTATTCTTTCCATTTTTCTCTACTCTATCAAGCTTCTTTCAACAACCAGACCAAAACACACCTATCTAGCTTCCTTTATTTGATTTTTGTGTTGTTTTTAATTTATTAATTTTTATTTATTATTTTATTAATTCTTTTTTCCTCCTCCAAAATGACAAAATGAAGGAATTCCCAATCCCCCAACCCCAAACGAAAACAAACAGGAAGAAATGACAGCCAGGGACTTAATCAACACAGATATAAGCAAGATGTCTGAACTAGAATTTAGAATCACGATAATTAGAATACTAGCTGGGGTTGAAAAAAGCATAGATTCCCTTTCTGCAGAGATGAAAGAAGTAAAATCTAGTCAGGACAAAATAAAAACTGCTACAACTGAGATGCAATCGTGAATGGATGCCATGGCAGCAAGGATGGATGAAGCAGAGCATGGAATCAGCGATATAGAAGACAAAATTGTGAAGAATAATGAAGCAGAAAAAAAGAGGGAAACTAAGGCAAAAGAGCACGATATAAGAATTAGAGAACTTGGTACTCATTAAAAAGGAATAATATCTGAATCATAGGGGTCCCAGAAGATGAAGAGAGAGAGAAAAGGGTAGAAGGTTTATGGGAACAAATTATAGCAGAAAACACTTCTAACCTGGGAAAAAATATGGACATCAAAATCCAGCAAGCACAGAGAACTCCCTTTAGATTCAATAAAACCGAACATCAACAAGACCTATCATAGTCAAATTGACAAAACACATAGACAAGGAAAGAATTATGAAAGCAATAGAGGAAAAAAGGGTTCTTAGCCTATAAGGGAAGACAGATCAGGTTCACAGTAGACCTATTCACAGAAACTTGACAGGCCAGAAAGGAGTGGCAAGAAATATTCAATGTGCTGAATCAAAAAATATGCAGCCAAGAATTCATTATGCAGCAAGGCAGTCATTCAAAATGGAGAGATAAAGAGTTACCCAGAAAAACAAAATCTAAAGCTCACAACTACTCAACCATCCTTGCAAGAAATTTTAAGGGGAACTTCTGAGGGGAGAATAGAAGAAACAAAACAAACAAACAAAAGACCAAAATCAACAAATACTAGAAAGGACCAGAGAACAGCACCAGAAACTCCAACTTTACAGGCAACACAATGGCAACAAATTCATATCTTTCAGTACTCACTCTAAATGTCAATGGGCTAAATGCTCCAATCAAAAGACATAGGGTAACAGAATGCATAAGAAAACAAGATCCATCTATATGCTGCTTACAAGAGACCCATTTTAAACCTAAAGACACCTTTAGATTGAAAGTAGGAGGATAGAGTTACATCTGTCATGCTAATGGTCACGAAAAGAAAGCCAGCATTTCCATACTTATATCAGACTATCTAGATTTTAAAATAAAGACTGTTGGGGCGCCTGGGTGGCTCAGTCGGTTAAGCGGCCGACTTCAGTTCAGGTCATGATCTTGCGGTCCATGAGTTTGAGCCCCACATCGGGCTCTGTGCTGACAGCTCAGAGCCTGGAGCCTGTTTCAGATTCTGTGTCTCCTTCTCTCTGACACTTCCCCGTTCATGCTCTGTCTCTCTCTGTCTCAAAAATAAATACATGTTAAAAAAATGAAAAAAAATAAAATAAAATAAAGACTGTAATAAGAGATGAAGAAGTGCATTACATAATAATTAAGGGATCTATCCACCAAGATCTAATAATTGTAGACATTTATGTTCCAAATGTGGTAAAGCCCAAATATATAAATCAATTAATCACAAACATAAAGAAACTTATTGACAATAATACCATAATAGTAGGGGACTTCAAGACCCCACTTACAACAATGGGCAGATCATCTAAGCAGAAAATCAACAAGGAAACAATGGCTTTGAATGACACACTGGACCAAATGGACTTAACAGATATATTGAGAACACTTCATTCTAAAAAAAGTAGAGTACACATTCTTCCTGAGTGCACATGGAACACTCTCCAGAAGTGATCACATACTGGGAAACAAAAGAGCCCTCAACAAGTAGAAAAAGATCAAGATCATACTGTTCATATTTTCAGACCACAATACTATGAAGCTTGAAATCAACCACAAAAAAAATTCAAAAGACAATGAATACTTGGATATTAAAGAACATCCTAGTAAAGAATGAATGGGTTAACCAAGGGGTTAAGGGGGAAATTAGAAAGGTACATGAAAACAAACAAAAATGATAACACAACAGCCCCAAACCTTTGGGATGCAGCAGAGGCGGTCATAAGAGGGAAGGATATAGCAATCCAAGGCTTCATAAAGAAGGAAGGAAGGTCTCAGATACACACCTAAACTTACATCTTAAAGAGCTGGAAAAAGAACAACAAATAAAACTCAAAACCAGCAGAAGATGGGAAATAATAAAGATTAGAGCATAAATCAATGATATAGAAATGAAACTAAACAAACAAACCAAAAACAAACAAACAAAACAGTAGAACAGATCAATGAAACCAGGAGCTGGTTCGCTGAATGAATTAACAAAATTGATAACCCCCTAGCCAGTTTGATAAAAAAAAAAAAAAAAAAAAAGGAAAGGACCCAAATAAATAAAATCAAGAATGAAAGAGGAGAGATCACAACCAATACTGCAGAAACACAAACAATAATAATAAAATATTATGAGCAATTATACCAATAAATTGGGCAATCTTGAAGAAATGAATAAATTCCTAGAAACATATGAACTATCAAAACTGAAACAGGAAGAAATAGAAAATTTGACCAAACCCATAACCAGTAAAGAAATTGAAGCAGTAATCAAAAGTCTCCCAAAAACAAGAGTCCAGGGCCAGATGGCTTTCCAGAAGAATTCTTCCCAACATTTAAAGAAGAGTTAACACCTATTCTTTTGAAGCTGTTCCAAAAAACATAAGTGGAAGGAAAACCTTCAAACTCATTCTTTGAGGACAGCATTACCTTGATTCCAAAACCAAAGACCCCACTAAAAAGGAGAACTATAGACCAATATCCCTGATGAACATGGATCAAAACTTCTCACCCAGATACTACCCAATCGGATTCAACAATACATTAAAAGAATTATTCACCACAGTCAAGTGCGATTTATAGCTGGGATGCAGGGCACGTTTAACATTCACAAAACAATCAAATTGACACATGACATTAATAAAAGAAAGAATAAAAAAACACATGATCCTCTCAATAGATGCAGAGAAAGCATTTGACAAAATACAACATCTGTTGTTGATAAAAACCCTCAAGAAGTAGAGATACAAGGATCATACCTCAATACCATAAAAGCCATATACCAAAGACCTACTGCTAATATCATACCCAATGGGGAAAAACAGAGCTTTTCCCCTAAGGTCAGGAACACAGCAGGGATGTCCATTCTTGCCACTGTTATTTAACACAGCATGGAGAAGTCCTAGCTCAGCAATCAGACAACACAAAGAAATAAAAGACATCCAAATCAGCAAGAGGAATTGAAACTTTGACTCTTTTAGACAACATGATACTCCATATGGAAAACCCCAAGGATCCACCAAAAAACTGCTAGAATTGATTTACAAATTCAGCAAAGTCACAGGATATAAAGTCGATGCACAAAATCAGCTGCATTTCTAAATACCAGTAATGAAGCAGCAGAAAGAGCAATCAAAGAAGTGATCCCATTTACAATTGCACCAAAACCATAAAATACCTAAGAATAAGTCTAACCAAAGAGGTGAAAATCTATGCACTGAAAACTGTAGAAAGCTTATGAAAGAAATTGAAGACACACACAAAAAAAGGGAAAATATTCCATACTCATGGATTGGAAGAACAAATATTGTTAAAATGTCAATACTACCCAAATTAATCTACATATTAAGCAGAATTCCTATCAAAATAACACCAGCACTTTTCACAGAGCTAGAACAAACAATCCTAAAATTTGTATGGAACCAGAAAAGACCCTGAATACCCAAAGGAATCCCGAAAAAGAAAACCAAAGCTGGAGGCATCACAATTCTGGAGTTCAAGATGGGTTACAAAGCTGTAATCAACCAAATGGTATGGTACTGGCACAGAAACAGACACTCAGATCAATTGAACTGAATAAAGAACCCAGAAATGGACCCACAAATGTAAGGCCAACTAATCTTTGACAACGCAGGAAAGAGTATCCAATGGAATGAAGATAGTCTCTTCAGCAAATGGTGTTGGGAAAACTGGACAGCAACATGAAGATTGAACCTGGACCACTTTCTTACACCATACACAAAAGTAAACTCAAAATGGATGAAAGACCTAAATGTAAGACAGGAAGCCATCAAAATCCTAGAGGAAAAAGAAGGCAAAAACCTGTTTGACCTCGGCCACAGCAACTACTTACTCAACATGTCGCTGGAGGCAAGGGAAACAAAAGCAAAAATGAATTACTGGGACCTCATCAAGATAAAAATTTTCTGCATGGTGAAGGAAATAATTAGCAAAACTAAAAGGCAACCAATGGAAAGCAAGATGATATTTGCAGAGGACATAACAGAGAAAGGACTAGTATCCAAGATCTAAAAAGAAATCACACTCAACACCCCCCAAAAAAATAATCCAGTAAAAAAATAGGCAGAAGATATAAACAGACATTTTCTGAAGAAGACATACAGATGGCTAACAAACACGTGAAAAGATGCTCAACACCACTCATCATCAGGGAAGTACAAATCAAAACCACAATGAGATGCCCTCTCACACCTGTAAGAATGGCTAAAATTAACAATTCTGGCAACAAATGTTGGCGAGGATGCAGAGAAAGAGGAAGACTTTTGCACTGCTGGTGGGAATGCAAACTGGTGCAGCCACTCTGGAAAATAGTATAGTTTCCTCAAAAAATTAAAAATATAACTACCCTACAATTCAGCAACTACACTACTAGGTATTTATCTAAAGGATATAGGAATGCTTTTTTGAAGGGGCACACACACCCCCATATTTATAGCAGCACTATCAACAATAGCCCAAATGCCCATTGACAGATGAATGGATAAAGAAGACGTGGTATACAGACACACACACACACACACACACACACACACACACACAAATGGATATTACTCAGCAATCAAAAAGAATGAAATCTTGCCATTTGCAACAATATGGATGGAAGTAAAGTGTGTTATGTTAAGTGAAATTAGTCAGAGAAAAACAAGTATCCTATAACTTCATTCATATGTAGAATTTAAGATACAAAACAAATGAACATAAGGGAAGGGAAGCAAAAATAATATAAAAACAGGGAGAGAGGACAAAACATAAAAGACTCTTAAATATAGAGAACAAACTGTGGGTTGCTGGAGGGACTGTGGATGGGGATGGGCTAAATGGGCAAGAGGCATTACAGAGAACACTTGTTGGGACAAGCACTGGGTGTTATATGTAGAGGCTGAATCACTGGGTTCTACTCCTGAAATCATTATTGCACTATATGCTAACTAACTTGGATAGTAAATAAATAAATAAATAAATAAATAAATAAATAAATAAATAGCTAGCTAGCTAGCTAGCTAGCTTAATAAGCCAACAAACAAAAAAGAAAATGACTGAATTCCTCAGTAAATTTAGTTTCATTTAATAGGAGTTTATTAGTCTTTCTAAAAGTAGAAGTTGCAAGGTGGCTATCTAGAGCTAGAACAAGGGTTTAATGATGTCATTCAAGACCCTAAGTCTTCCAATTTTTCTGTTCTATCATCTTTGGAGTGATGGCTTTACATCTTTCTGTATTTCACCTCAAAGTTACATGACGTTGCTAAAAGATGGTTGTCGTACCTCTAAATATTTATGTTGTCTATACTAAGAATGAAGAGGTATGGCAAAAGGGCAATACATTTTATTTTAGGAAGGGGTCATCTTTTCATATCATAAGAAAAGTTCACCCAACCTAATTTATTCTTATTTCATATTAGCTAGAACTGGGTAAGATATGTGTCCTTAGACCAACTGGTCAAAATAATGCAGTTTCTAAAAATAATACACATTACTGGTTCTTTGGGATGAGTACCAAGAGTCTGTGTTTTAACCAGTGCTCCAAGTGATTCTGATGCCGACTAACATTTGAGCACCACTCATATGATCGTAGGTTGGGTGGAGCCTACCATTCTTAGGTGAAGCATAATTTACTTAGGACCTAAATAGACCATGAATGTGATGACAAGCAAGAAATAGGCCTGGAGAAGTATTGGGTATTGGAAACCTACATCCAAAGTACTCCTAGAAATGCATCTAGACTCTTTAGGTTTCAGGGTTTTTTTCCCCCTATTTAATATGAGATTAATATCCCTCATACAACATTATAAAAGCAAATGGAAATAATGCAAGGGTAGCATACTCGATATTAACACTGAATGATAAAATCAACAGCAAACAAACCAAACAAGCAAAGAAACAAACCTGCCTTGCTACTACAGTGGAGTTCTAACCTGAAGGTGAGGATCAGAGTGAGAAAAATTAGAAATAAATTGGTGTTAAAATATGATACAAGAGGCGTTATGGCATCCAAGAGTTATTTTCATTGTCCAATGAAAATGCATCCTTTAGCCTGAACAACATCCAGAGTATGACTCTGCTCTGCTATAGCACAACACATACTGTGAATCAACCCACAATCAAGAGAAAGCAATTAAATTATAGAGAGGACCTTCTTCCCGAATGAATAGTGAGAGTAAAGCATTTTGTTAAATAAACTGAAGAAGCAAATATCCACAAAAATCAGTGAATTAAATGTAACATTGAAAGGGGACATTTATAAATTGTAGTAGAGATTCAGGATAAATTTCTAATAGGAATAAAGGCTTTTAAAATTGACAAATAAAAACATAAAAAAAACATAAAAAATGATATGGGAAAAGAAAGTCACAGGGCACAAAAAGACGACAGAAGAACATGGACAAAGGAATTGAGACCACACTGTGGCTTTTTGGGCCATACTGTTAAAAAATCCCATCAGTCCTGTGGTAGAGGAAGAATTTAACCCTTACTCTCATAATGAATTGGATAATATTAAAAATTTGAATTTTATATTTATTCAACATTAAGTGCATCATGAACTCTGTCACATTGTCAGTCTAATGTGAAAGTTAATAACAGGGAGCAGCACATGTGAATACTAAATATAAATCCAGGGGCTCAGAAGGAGTTAAGAAGAATCAAGCCTCTCCACCCCCCAACAGAATGTTATTTCAGCAGGTCTGTTTCTGACTACACTTTCTGAAGCACTTAGTGAATTTTAGAATAGTACATAAGAGATAAATGGTTAATATTTTAAAACACCATGAAATGCTAGTGTGGACAGTAAAAGGAATCTATTTGTGATCCTTCATGACTTATGTAATGTAAAACAAATCCCATGGATAAGTGTCGTTCTAATTATGTTAGTCAGAAAGATGGTTTACACCTGATCAGCTTGGTAACTAGCAGGAAAAGAAATCCATAGACCCTCTGATACTGCATCTATTTTGTGCCTGACCAGGCTAATTTGTCAAGGACAATCAATTTGGTCACTGAAGAGAAACAGGGCATGTCTAAGGAAGACTTCTAATATATTTGTACTTCAGAGCTTTACATCAAATGGGATATTTTTTAGAGTCAACTCATTGTTTCTTTGACTTAAATTCTTTCCACGGTGGAACAACAGTACAGTAATTTTTAAAATGACATATTAAGCAAAGGTATTTATTTATTTTTTACTCCATATTATTGTACTTGGAAACCAAAAAGAATGTGATTTTTAAAAAATGCAGTATGTTTTCTGTAGAAATAAGTGCACTGAATGCAATACAATCTAATGGGTAGACGTATGGGATCCTGAGTTGTATAAATATGCGCAATGGACACAAGCAAACCACGTGGGAAAAACATCAACCTCCGTAGAATCCAAAGGTCACAAATTACCACTTTATCTAGGTCATTGTCCTACATTAGAACCTAGGAGAGGCTCCTTCTTTATTGTTAAATGAAAAGACTAGACCCACAAAATCTCTGTCTCAATTCCTCCAGATTTAATTTTATGAATACTATATTTGGAAATATATGTGAATATATGTATGTTTTAAAATACATTTTCTTATAAGAAATTTCTGTAGACATGAAGCACGTGGCTGTTTAAATACAAATATATTTAAATACACACACATACACACATTAGCATCCCAGCAAAGAGCAGATGGAACACAGAAATTATAAGATTTAAATAATGTATTAATAAATACGCTATTTAAACATATATAGAGAGGTTTAAGTTACACCACAAAGGATAGTGCATTACCCCAAGGTTTTACCAACCCATAGGTATAAAGAGATAACTGAACAGAGAAGATTAAAGGAAACATAAAAGGAGAATGTCCTATATTAAGGTCAACTTTGAGAGGAGCTTTCATTTAATTCAGAAACAACCAGTCAGAGGTGATTCTTTAGAGAGGAAATAAATACTCTGATCTCACTTTCCACCCCTGCCCTTCAGTCTTCTGTCATGTCTCCCAACTGGCCAAAGCCAGTAGGAAACCGAAGTGCAAAGAAGCTCCATTGGTAAACTTCATACCTGGCAGTCTTGGGGGTAGGGGTGGAGCGAGTAGAGGGAAGAACAGAGAAGAGTGGAAAAGAGTGGGCAGTGGATCTGGAAAAGCAAAAGAAAGATATCTTGCCTCATTGATTTTGTTTGCATTTAAATTGAATTATTGGACTCTATCTCACCAATACACTGAATTAATGTTTGATTTTCTACAAACTGTCTTTGTGCATAAATTAATCTATGTAATACTAGTTTACCTTGATGAATAAAATAGTTATAATCATATTATCCTAATACCGTCTATTTCAACAAAAAGTAAAAACTATGAATGCATGAATAAGATCTACCTTGGAGTCTTCCTTAGACCTAAAATCATACTTGGATATGCACAAGCAAATCGTACATTTGACATATACAGATCACATACATACACATACACTTGAAATAATTATTTCAAACTCTTTGGCTTTAATAATAATGTGTACAATTAATTACTTATCTACTCTATAGAAATCTGTATAGCAAAATGCCTAAGAGTATTAGGCTCTGGATTCACATTACTTGGATCTAATCCTAGTACTGACAATAACTACCTGTGTGTTCTTGGTCAAGTTATTCAACATCTCCAAGCCACAATTACTTTATGTACAAATTAGGTATTTTGATAATCCTAATGGATTTGGGGCAGAGAGAGAAATTCCATGAAATAAATAGACAATGGGTCTAGCATGATTCAATTTAAGGGATGCTAGAATAGTGACAAGTACTAGTAATAGTGATTCTCTTTATTCCTCCTACTTGAGGTACCAATATTACTATTACATTGTATGAAAAAAGTAGCTAAAAATGTTGAACATATGAGTTGACTCCGCCTCTATTATTATAAAGAAGGTAAGAATTATTATTAGAAGTCTAATTATTATTAGAAGTCTAATAATAGATTAGAATCTATTATTAGAAGTCAGGTAAGAATAGTGCCTCGCTGGCTCAGTTGGTAGAGCATCTGAATCTTGATCTCTGGGTCATGAGTTCGAGCCCCATGTCAGGCATAGAGACTACTTAAAAATAAATAAATAAATAAACACATTTAAAAGTCAAGTAAGAATAATGTCATTGTGTCTCTGTATGTGGTTTTACTGAAAGGTGGAAGGCAGTTAAAATGAAATAATATGTGAAGTCCACATACTGGTCTCCAACTGAAAAGTAGCAGCTAATTCCACATACTGGTCTCCAACTGAAAAGTAGCAGCTTAGAATAGATTACGCCAACTAAAACAATTTTCTTTATATGTTGTTACATGCCTTAAATACTAAAGAAAAAACTGTCTTTATGAGTCACACTGTACATTCATTTGTCTGCTTACTTGAAACTCCCAAAGCAATCCTAACAAGAGTACTATGTAAAACTGAGAATAACACCTCTTTCACCAGGGAACATTTCCTCATGTTTGGTGTTGATGTTATTGTTATCTTAATTCCAGAATGATGGAGAAGATCAGGAATATTCGTGAAGTGCAAGATTTGAGATCACCAATTTGGAAATGAAACCAAATAAAACAAATTCTGTATCACTTCGTGTAACAGAGGTCATTGAACATCTAATTACAGAGTAGAGAGAATTTTGAGGCCTGGAATTCAGTTCCAAGTTGATGAAATAGCAGGTCATGTTTAAATGGAAACTGAGGTCATATAGATTCATGGATATATGTGAAACATGGATATAGCACAGTGCAACACATCTTGACATGATAAACCTAATTCAGTTATGGAAAAAAAAACACTTTTTCTATTTTTCCTCTGCAAATCTTATGAGGAAAAGGAACTAACATCTTGGCAGTGTGTGTGTGTGTGTGTGTGTGTGTGTGTGTGTGTATTTATATGTGAGTGTATGTGTGTATATACACATACATATTATATATGTAATATATACATAATTATATATATATAATACATATCATTGTTCGAACACAAACCAGTAATAATTACAGGATTTTGCTTGTAAGGATACAAATGAATAGGTGAGGAAGATATCACTATAATGATGGTCTTAATGTATGTCAAGGTGAATATTAGAAACAGTAATCTACATGACTGGAGACACACTCTGAAATCTAACAATTTTCCTACTTTAAGATGGTAAACAAAGCAAAATTGTTAATTGAGAGACAGTGTAGAAGCGTAGCCAAATAGCATAGGTGTGTCTTAGTCAGTCTGTAGTTGAGACAAAAATAGAGAAATCTGGATTCTCACCCCTTCAAATCTTTCCCACTGTTTTAATTTTTTTTAACCTTTATTCATTTTTGAGACAGAAAGAGACAGAGCATGAATGGGGGAAGGTCAGAGAGAGAGGGAGACACAGAATCTGAAACAGGCTCCAGGCTCTGAGCTGTCAGCACAGAGCCCGATGCGGGGCTTGAACTCACGGACCGCGAGATCATGACCTGAGCCGAAGTCAGACGCCCAACCGACTGAGCCACCCAGGCGCCCCAACTTTCCCACTGTTTTAAAAAAGAATCTTACCAAGAGCATTTAAACCACGCATACATATATTATAATATAAACACTACTGCATTCATTAGAAGATCATAAGATCTGTATCAGACACAAATGGGTTAAAATCCAAGTTCTACTACTTGGTAGCTGTACGAACAATGTTGACCAAAATAAACACTATGCCTATTCTGTTTTTTTTAAGCATATTTACTTTGAGAGAGAGACAGAGCACAAGCAGAGGAGGGCCAGAGAGAGAGAGAGAGAGAGAGAGAGAATACCAAGTAGACTCCATGCTGTCAATGCAGAGCCAAACACAAGGCTCAATCTCATGAACCGTGAGATCATGACCTGAGCCGAAATCAAGAGTTGAATGCTTAACGAACTGAGGCACCCAGGTGCCCTGCTGTGCCTGCTTTCTAATCTATGAGCAAAAATAAAACTACAAAGGATATTTGAGAAATTCTGCAAATAAATATTTCAAACTTACCTAGCACACATTTCAGAACTATTTCCAAATAAAATTATCTCAAAGGTAAGCTCAGCCTCTGGATCTGCCAAAATGGAGTAGCCCCCTTCTTCTAGGGCTTCTTTATTACAATTAAAATACCCTAGGAATACCATAATAACCAAAAATAGACAAACTCTAAAAGGTGGAAAGAACGTTGGCTGCTTAAGGAGCTTAACTCTTGAACTGCACAGCAGTAAATCTCCCGGGTTGCTTTACTGCCTCCCATACATCCCACACAGGGAGCTGCAGAAGATTCAACCTTGAAACACTAATAGACACAGGATAAAAAAAGTTTTAGGCAAAAGTCTTGTTTTCCTTAGCCATAGGATAGGGGAAAGGGTGGCCTAATAAAAGGACACCATTTTTGGCAATACCCACTCAAGTACAACCAAATACCAATGGAAAACCTAAATCAGGGAATAAGTGGGAAGTTGGTTTTTCACCCTTCCCTCCCCTACCTTGTAGAAAATATCAGTAATGCTTCTAATTCCCAAACTAGGCATGTCAGCAGGACCAAGCACAGATCTGACCATCAGGATCAGGTGGTGGCATTCCATTTCTGCTGGGACCATACCAGTCAGGGTGAGCAATGAACTGACCTTCTATCCCCACAACATAGAACCAGAAAATGTTCTGTTTCCATTGCCTAGCTAGTGACAGTGTGGTATGGTGGAGACCTGACCTGCATAAATATCAACAAGTCTGAAGGAGACAGCATGAGTAAGGGCTAGTAGGCACTCTGTTTTCAACCATCCTTAGTGCAGTAATTCAGTGGGGAGCTAAGCTCTACCCCCATCCAATATCAACAAGACAGAACAAAGTGATGGAAGGTGTGACTACTTTTCACTCCTCTTCCACTCTCCCCCTTTGGTGGCAGTGGGTCTCAGCAGGGACCTAATCTTCCATCACCTCTATGCAGTAGAAGTGCATGGAGTCAGACTTCCATATCTACCCAGGCCCTAGTCAGCCACTCTCCTCACTCAGAGGAACTGAGACGGTATAAATCAGTGCTCCAGAACCACTGAAAAGGTATCAGTGGGAAGGGGGGGGGGTGGGTAGCTAAATTCCATAACACCCATCTGCAAAAAGGTAGTGTGAATTGGTGCCCACTTATCCTGGGGTGAACTTGGAGAAGCCCAATGGGGCATTGAACATAAACACCTATCTATCCCTTCCACTATACTTTAAAAGGGAAACTGATTGTTTAAAAAAAACATATTCTAGAATCCACAGCTTCATAACATGAAATTAAAAAATATCCAAGAAAGAATAAAAATTACTCAGCATACCAAGAACCAGGATAATCACCACATGCATGAGAAAATACAATTAACAAACATGAAAACTGAGATGAATCAGTGAAATTATCTGATAACCATTTTGTTTTTGTTTTCCAGCATTGATATAATAATTGGCATAACATTGTTTAAGTCACACACATGATGATGTGATACACGTAGATATTGCAATATGTTTATTTTACTATCATAAAAATTATTAAATGACAATTATGAATTACCTTAAAACAAGTGAAAATATAAATCTCACCAAATATATATGTTATAAAAATAATAAATAAATTTATTGTCTCCTCCACTCCTTGCTGCCAGCCTAAGAACTTCTCAAAGGCATAGATAACTTTGTAATCATTTATGTGTCTCCTAACTACAGGCAAATGACGTAATAAGGGGATTAACAACCTTGCATTCAACAAAAAATGGGTAGATGGATGATTAATCAAATGAATACATGGGTTATCCTCCCTAGAAACCACTTCAAAATGTTTGTCGTTAGAAGAAAAGATACTAAAAAAGTCAGTCTGAAAGTTTCTAAATACATTTTTCAATACTCTTACATAATATTAATATTTGATTAGGAGTTTTTAAAAATAAAAAGGTGCAATTGAACTATTCTATATTCTACTATTGTGAATAAAGTGTGATTATTTTATTTTTTGCAGAATTATTTAAGTAACATTTATGACAAGCATATAATGTACATCAACTTTAGAACATCAGAGCATATGAAAAAGTATATAAAAGAGAACATTCATATATAATACCACCATCTTCCAATCTCCACTAATGTTTTTGTTCTCTAGAAATATCATATAAATATTAAATTCAGTTATTTATTTTCAAAGGAGAAGACAATTACTCAAATCAAATACTGGTAGAATAATTTATGTAATCAGCATATGTGGTTACATAATTAATGTGTTCTTATGTCAGAACAACAGGTGCAAAACACTGTATTAAAAATGTGTAGGTTTTCTGGGATACCACCTCACACCAGTCAGAGTGGCTAAAAATAACAACTCAGGAAACAACAGATGCTGGTAAGGATGTGGAGAAATGGGAACCCTCTTGCACTGTTGATGGGAATGAAAATTGGTGCAGCCGCCCTAAACAGTGTGGAGGTTCTTCAAAAAATTAAAAATATAACTACCCTATGACCCAGAAATAGCACTACTAGGAATTTATCTAAAGGATAGAGGAGTGCTGATTCATAGAGACACATGTACCCCGATGTTTATAGCAGTGCTTTCAACAATAGCCAAATTATGGAAAGAGCCTAAATGTCTATCAATAGATGAATCAATACAGAATGTGTGGCTTATATATACAATGGAATACTACTTGGCAATAAGAAAGAATGAAATCCTGCCATTTGCAGCAATGTGGATGGAACTGGAGGGTATTATGCTAAGTGAAATAAGTCAATCGGAGAAAGACAGATATATTTTTTCATTCATATGTGGGACTTGAGACACTTAACAGTAGACTATGGGAGAAGGGAAGGGGAAAAAATAGTTACAAACAGAGAGGGAGGTAAGCAAACGATAAGAGATTCTTAAATACAGAGAACAAACTGAGGATTGATGGGGGCTGGGGCAGGGAGAGGAGATAATGGGTGATGCGCATTGAAGAGGGCACTTGTTGGGATGAGAACTGGGTGTTGTATGTAAGTGATGAATCATGAGAAACCACCCCCAAACCCAAGAGCACACTGTATATGTTAGCCAACTTGACAATAAATTATATTTAAAAATAAAATAAAATAAATAAAAATGTGTGGGTTTTTAGGGACACCTGGGTGGTTCAGTTGGTTGAGCATCCAACTCTTGATTACGGCTCAGGTCATGATTCCAGGGTTGTGGGATTGCACCTCGCATGGGGTTTCATTCTGAGCATAGAGCCTACTTAGGATTCATCTCTCTCACTCTCTCTCTCTCTCTCTCTCTCTCTCTCTCTCCTTGTCTCCCTCCTTCCCTCCCTCCCTCCCCCCCTAAAAATACAAACCTCAAGAGACTCAATGATAGAGAACAAACTAGGGGTTGACAGAGGAAGGTGGGTGGGAGATGCGCTAGATGGGGGATGGGTATTAAGGAGGGCACTTGTGATGAACACTGGGTGTTATATGTAAGTGATGAATCACTGAATTCTACTTTTGAAATCAATATTGAACTGTATGTTAACTAACTAAAATTTAAATTTAAAAAGGATAAAAAATAATAAAATAAAATAAAATGATTAAAACAATCCAAAAAAATCAAGACTGTATTTTTAGTTTAATTAAACACTATTTTTGGCATGTATTGATCTACTTGGTCATTGAACTACCAAAGATATAATCATCTGTGTATTTATTGCCTTTATATAAACCGATTTTAAAAAGTCATCCCTTACTATTTTAAAATATAAAGCACCTGTACAAACAGAAATAAAAGATAATGATCACATCCTTACTTTTTATATTTAGAAAATGCTTTAAGAGCATTTTGTATGTAGGCATTTAAAAACTTTCTCGTCAGGGCGCCTGGGTGGTTCAGTCAGTTGGGCATCTAACTGGCTCAGGTCATGATCTCATGGTCCGTGGGTTCGAGCCCTGCATTGGGCTGTGTGTGACAGCTCAGAGCCTGGAGCCTGCTTTGGATTCTGTGTCTCCCTCTCTCTCTGTCCCTCCCTCATTCAAGCTCTGTCCCTGTCTCTCTCAAAAATAAATGAACATTAAAATTTAAAAAAAAAAACTTTCTTGTCTATGTATCAAAGAAACTTTTTCACCAAACTAGCATTACAAGTTTTTTAAATAAAATAAATATTTATCAAGCTTGCTAAAAAATTTTAAAAACTTAAAAATTAAAATTTGAAAAAATTAAAAAAATATTTTAATGTTTATTTATTTTTGATAAGGGGGAGGCCAGAGAGGGAGACACAGAATCCAAAGTAGGTTCCAGCATCTGAGCTGACCGCACAGAGCCCGATTCAGGACTCGAACCCATGAAGAGGAGATCATGACCTGAGCCAAAGTTGGTTGCTTAGCCAACTAAGCTACCCCATGCCTAAAAAAAATTTTTGAGAGTTTTTACAGTGATATTTGATCCCTATCTCACGTCATATACAAAAATTAAAAGCAAAAACTGTAAAGCTTATATAGCATAAGAAAGAAAATAATACTTAATAGTATGGCCTTGAGTTAGGCAAAAGAAAAAAAATAAGCTAGGATACAAAGAGCTCTAAATATTAAACTAAAAAGATAAATGGGACTTCAGCAAATTTTAAAAATTCTGCTCATAGATGTCGTAAAGAAAATGGGGAAAAAACAAGACACAGATGAGAGGAATATATTCACAATACCTGTACTTGACAAAGGATTTATGTCTAGAATATACTAAATATCTTTATGAGTTAATAATAATAATAATAATAATAATAATAATAGACAAAAGGCAAGCAATGCTGTTAAAACCAGGAAAAAGTCTCGAACGGACATTTCCCAGAATAAGATAAACGGATGGAGAAGAAGTACATGAAAATGTGCCCAATATAACTAGTCATCAGACAGAACTAAAAGGTGATTAATACTTCACTTCCAACAAAATGACTTAAAATTAAAAGATGGACAACACTAAGTGTTGTCAAGAATATAGAACACCTAGGGGCACCTGGGAGGTTCAGTTGGTTAAGCATCCGACTTCGGCTCAGGTCATGATCTCACGGTCTGTGAGTTCGAGCCCCGCGTCGGGCTCTGTGCTGACAGCTCAGAGCCTGGAGCCTGTTTCGGATTCTGTGTCTCCCTCTCTCTCTCTGCTCCTCCCCCTATTCATGCTCTGTCTCTGTCTCAAAAATAAATAAACATTAAAAAAAAAGCATTTAGAATGTGGAACATCTAAATTCTTATGCACTGCAGATGAGAATGGACATAAACTGGTATGCTTTTAAAAACATGTGTTAGCTCCTGATAGTTAATTATATACCTACCATGTGGCTTAGCATTTCCACTCATTGATACTGTATTACTTTCCTATTGCTACTGTAACAAATTAACACAAAATTAGAGGTTTAAATCAAAACAGAGTTATTACCTCACATTTCTGGAATTCAGGATCCCAAAGTAGGTCTCACAGGGCTAAAATCAAGGTGATGACGGGGCTCCACTCATTTCTGGAAGCATGGGAAGACAATTCATCCCCATGCTTTTCCCACCTGCTAGAGGTCACCACATTTCTTAGCTTTGGCCCCCTTCTACCCTCTAAGCCATCAATGGG
Organism: Panthera leo; assembly: GCF_018350215.1. NCBI lineage: Eukaryota > Metazoa > Chordata > Mammalia > Carnivora > Felidae > Panthera > Panthera leo. The sequence continues at coordinate 39,465,198 of NC_056693.1, forward strand.
CAAGGCTTTCATCATACCATTGTGACACTGACTCTCTTGTCTCCTCTTCCATATTTGAGGATACTTGTGATTATATCTGGCTAACCTGGATAGCCAGAAGATGCTCCCTATTATAAGGTCAGCTGGATAGTAACATTAATTCCATCTGCAAACCTCAATTCCCTTTTGCCATGAAACTAACTTATTCCCAGGTTCTGTGGATATCTTTGAGAGGCCATTATTCTGTCTACAATAGGTATTTACCTAAAATCAATGAAAATATATTCATGATACTCTTGCACAATATTGTTTAAAACAGCCTTATTTATAATAGCCTAACACTAGAAATAACTCTAATGTTTATCATTAGAGCAGTGAATTTAAAAAATGATGGCTAATTATTAGAATCAAAAAGCTAACTCATTAAAAGATGATATAATTGATACATTAAACAATCCCCAAAACATGACACTGAGCAAAAGAAGCAAGATATAAGAGTAAATACTACATGGTACCATTTTCATGGCATTCAAGAACACCGAAAGTTAACTATGGTTGTAGAAAGAGGAATACCGGTACTTCCAGCAAGGCACGATCAACCGGAGCGGGGCAGAAAGAACATTTCTGAGACAGATTATGGAAATCTGTTTTATCTGAGGTTGTGATTACACAACCTGTGTGTGTTTGTGTGTGTGTGTGTGTGTGCATATATATTTTGTATATGTGTTTGTCTATCAGTACTAACATCTACACATTTCACTGAGTGTAAATTTTACCTGATAAAACAAATTGAAAAACATATTGGAGTAATAAATAACCCACCTACATTTCTATAATTAAACAACAACAACAACAACAAATTAGAAACAAATAGTAGTGGCTATAATGTAACTCTTGCTTGTTGCTGTGAAACTGCAAATAAAACTTTTTTAAGTATACTCTTTAAGTTTACTATCTATGTAAACGTTATCAACACAAATGAACATAGAGATTCTGTTTTTACCTTACTAGAGAAACTTTAGAGCTTTTCAAAGAATGTACATCAGATACTATGTTTTCAACTTCATTGATGTATATGTGACCAAGTTGTAAAATATATAAATTTTACATATATTACATATACGTACATAACGTACATACATATATATACACACATATATGTGTGTGTGTGTGTGTGTGTGTGTGTGTTTATTTATTTACTTGGAGAGAGAGATAGGGCTCAAGTGTAGGAGGGGCAGACAGACAGAGAGACAGAGAGAGAGAGAGAGAGAGAGAGAGAGAGAGAGAGAGAGAGAATCCCAAGCAGGCTCTGCACTGAAACAGAGCTCAATCCCACAAACTGCAAGATCATGACCTGAGCCAAGATGAAGAGTCAGACTTAATGAACTGAGCCACCCAGGCACCCCAGTGGTAATATATTTTTACTTGTAATTTTTACACATATTATTTGAATATCCTGATTTTTATGCATATTTTGAAGGGCCTTTTACACTTAGTCAAAATAATTACTCACTGTTTAGATTTAACCCATATTTACCATCCATTCTATACACTAATTGGTAATAATTCAAAAAATAAGGTAATGCATTTTATTAGTGTTACTACCTGTCTATATTTGAGGAAAAGAAAACCAATCATGAGATCATGTCAGCTATTTTCAGGGCTGCTCTGAAACCTGAACATTAGTATAAGAGTGAGACAGTCAGTCCTTCACTTTGAATATAATTCTAAGGGGCTCAGCCCACTTTTGACAAATTTTTACTGAACTTTTAAGCCACCTTAACACTTACATTCTCAAATCTTTACACTGCCTGAATCTTTGAGGGCTAAAAAAGGACAGATTTCCTGAAAACATGGGATACATTGTGCCACCATTTGTGCATAATCAACTCTGAACAAGTTGTAATAGTGTCCCACAGTTTAATTTGCTGCTTTTGAATCTTTTAGCAGAAACTTAAAGCAGGTTTAGAGACTTACATATGTTTCATTAATTAAATACTAGAAATAAAAATTATATTTTTATGAGAATCCTGGAAATTTTAAAATGTTAACTGTCCATTATAAGTTGCAGGAGAAACTAAATTATTTTAACTGCTACTTATAAACCATGGGACCTCATTGGCATGAATTATTTTTTTGGAACTCATTATATAGACATGATCTTTCAATGTGTTCAAAAAAATGAAATTGTAGGGGCGCCTGGGTGGCTCAGTCGGTTGAGTGTCTGACCCTGGCTCAGGTCATGATCTCACAGTCTGTGAGTTTGAGCCCCACGTCGGGCTCTGTGCTGACAGCTCAGAGTCTGGAGCCTGCTTCTGATTCTGTGTCTCCCTCTCTCTCTGCCCCTCCCCTGCTCATGCTCTGTCTCTCTCTGTCTCAAAAATAAATAAAAAACATTTTTTAAAAAAATTTTAATGAAATTGGAGCACAGAACTTAGGTCCACTTAGAGAACAAACATTGTTTTTGTGAAGTACTAATGTGATATGGGTAGAGGTGGTGGTAAAAATGGAGTATGTGGTACAGATTCTATTATGCAACATTCATCGTTACTTCTTTACTTTCATTTCCTTCCCTCCTTCCTTCCCTTTCTTTCCTTCTTTCCTTCCTTCCCTCCTTCCTTCCTACCTTCCTTCCTTCCTTCCTCCTTCCTTCCTTCCTTCCTTCCTTCCTTCCTTCCTTCCTTCTTTCCTCAGTTTCTTCTTTAGGATCATCCTCTCCAACACCTTATTCACACACATTTTAAAGAAAAAAAAAGAGAAAAAAATAAAAGAAAAATTTAACATTTCTATAGTTGTTATATTTTTATTTCCTTTTTTTCTTCCCATCCTACTTTCTTCAGTTCCTTCATTTTTCTTCCATCCATCCAAACATTCCCCCTGCAAATTTCCTAAAACCTACTATGTTGTAAGCTCTGTGCTAGATTCTGGCAATATAAGGATGTGACATGCTCCCTGAGCTTTAGATGTGTACTCTCTTGTGGGTTTACAAATGTATAAAATGGTAAGCACTTCATACAGTGATACACACGGAAATCGATTTATATGCAAGGCTTGGGTATCCAGAAGTACTAAAAGGTACATCGAGGTCACACAGACCCAGGTTCATAGCATGTCTCTGCAACAAAAGCAGGTTACTTCCCTTTTCAACCTTCACATCTCATGGGGATATTAAGAATAAGCACTCTTAGTACATGGTGAGCTTAGAGTAATTTTTTCCTCCACTTTTATGTAGGGAAGATAATAGTGAGCAGACAGACTTCACATAGCCTTCTGACCTTAATCTCAATTATGGAATCTTTCTTACTTGGTCCTGAAAATTATATTAGTTGTTGTACTGGGAATAGTATATATTTTAATCTCAGTGGTGGTGACATATACTTATGAGTTAATACTTATATTAACTCATTCAGCTATACACTTAAGTGTAGTGGTCTTAGGTGATATGTGTGTGTGTGTGTGTGTGTGTGTGTGTGTGTGTGTGTGTGTGTGTGTAAATGTGCATTCAAAAAGACAGAGACAGAGAAAGAGGGGAAGGGAAAAGAACAAGAAAGATGAAAAGGAGAAAAGAAAGAAAAAAGAAAATTGGGTGGTAAATATGAGTTTTGAAACACAAAAGATGATTTTTTAAAGATATCAGATGTAGTCACAGTTGGTTTAATAGAAAACTAATATGGACTTTGATAGAGTTACAATATCACAATATTTTTGAATTGTGTATACATTTTCTTTAGATTTGTTTTCTGAGTCAACCATGAAAATCAGACTTATTACATGGTGTTGCCTCATGTGATTCAATCTTCCCACAAGTCAGGTGCAAGAGAGAGTAACGTCTCTATTTATGAGTTCAATGATGCTCAGGGAGATGATAAGAGAGGAAATGATAAGAAGTGACAATACCTGGACCAGGAAATCACAAAATAAGGTGCACTCACTTTCATCTTCTTCCTTTGGGTCTACTCAAACATTTAGACTCTTTAGTATTCTATTTTCTGAATCTTAGTTCAAGGAAAAATCTGAAGCTAGCCTGAATTTCGTTCCTTCGTACATCACTTATTTACTTAAAAAATGCATGTGTATTTGCCATTTTTCCCTTTATTCTGAAATCTATCATTTATATCAAGGCATGTCTTAAGTGGTTGATTTCATCAAGATGCCTTTGTTTTCCGGGAAAAATGCCAAGGTAGCTCACAGATTGAAAGGGAGAACTGCAGTTCTTTCTTCTCACACTTTGGAACTGGGTCATGAAGGGAAAGGCCTTCCTAAGTCTTCTCTTTCTACTTATCTCTCCCCAGTTTTACTCTGAAAACAAGCTTTCCACATATAGCAGTTAAAAAGAATGTCACAGCTCTACAGTCACACTCCTCAGCCTTAGAATTTGCCTTGTAAAAATAGAGCTTCTTCATCCAATCTGCAGCTTAATTTCTGAGAAGACTCCTTCTCTGCTTGGTTTAGCCTCAGTAATGCAAGTGCCCTTGAATTAATACTTGAGTTAACAATAAAAATCACTGGGGGAATAAAGAGTGTGTTTTACCAGGCCCTATGTCATGGTCCATCTTCACAGAGCTAGACAGGTTGCTAAGATTGCCAGCTCAATTAGGACCACATGGAATGGGAGACATGTAGTTTTCTGAAGGATGGGATATTGAACAATTGGAATACACACCTACTAGTGTGTCTAGCATGTAGACTCTTAAGGTTAATTTGCTTAGTAATCAAATAAAACCCTTTTGATTTATTATTATTATTATTATTATTATTATTATTATTTTATCACAGAGGGTATACTTACTTTATTTCTTTAGATATTTCTATTTCTATCAACTCATTTTCTCTGATCTCTCCTTGTAAAATAAAACCCATCAGTGCATTGGTTGTCCTGAATACATCCTCCATGTATTCCATTTTACTCCATCATTTTAAGCACTGAATTTATTCTCACTGTCACTGCCCATGTCCTAGACGTAAGCATTTTACTAGGATTCTCTTTCATTCCTTCTCTATTCTTCTTTTGTCTTAGGAAGAAAGTATCAGATGCCTAGCACCAGGTAATAGGAACTAAGAAGCTTAGTGGGTCAGATAGACATGAGTTCAATCCTGGAAATTTGCTAGCTGAATAACCTAGAGAAATGTACTGTATTCCTCATTTATAAAGTGGAAACAATTCTTTTATCTTGCTTTTTTAAAGTAAATAAGATAGAACATCTAGCGATTGCCTTATGAGTATGTATATAACTATATCTATAGCATATATATGTAACAAATGCAAATAGTTTTACAGAAATGATCCACTTAAAGACAAAAGTGTTTCTTCACTCACCCCGACAGTTTGGAAGGTCCCACTGTAGACAGTACAAAGTCATAGCTTCTTTGCACAGTTTGTAATGAACTGCTCCATATAATAGCACCATATTTTGTATTCAAGACACCAATACATTGTTATTCATTGCTATATACCTCATCCTTTGTGTATTTTTTTTTTGTTTTGAAGAGTTTCTGTGTTTGCCTGACATGTTCTTGCCTTCTTTTCCCCCAAAGTCTTGCTCATTCTCCAGCCAGATTATATGACTTATATTCTACAAAATGTTTCCTAATATCCTAATCCAATTGCAAGTGTTGGTACTGAAATACCAACACATATATTTTAGGGTATTTAACAACTTGAATCGTACTTATTTCTGTATATGTATATGTCTACCTTGGATAGTTAATATGTTTCATTTATTTTTATCAGGTGCCCTTTACAATATATTCCAGCTTAGAATGTGGGCTATTACTTGATAAACTCTCCATAAGAGAGAAACAAACTATTTTTCCTTAATATAGTATTTGTACCGTCCAATCCAGTACCTGAAATAAAATTGTTTCTCAAAAGTATATTGAACAGTTAAATAAATATGTGAATGCATGAATAAATAGATAGATGTATAGATACTTTGTTGATTAAAATAGTCTTGGGTATATGTGTTCATTCAGTAAATATTCACTAAATTCACACTTCGAAGTAAACCCTGTTTTTCTTTACCCATATAAACATATCCTCATCAATTTACCATGCGACATTTATCATTCTAATTGTCTTGGAAAACGAATCTTTTTTACAAAGTTTCATTATGAGATTTCCTTAGACTTCAAAGTTTTCCACAACTGTATCTGTCATTAATTTGCATCACACATCATGTTACAAAGATTTACAGGTTTTCTCTTCTCTACAACTTTGGAATGGTAAGGAGCTGCCAGCATTCAGCCAAGGGCCCCTTGATCCTCTTTATACTGTGCTCACAGTGCTGGGAAAGAAAAGAATCTGAACTTCTTTCTGGGCCCTTAGGGAATCTTTTGAGGCTAGTTTGCCCTGAGAAGTCTTATCCAAACAAGACATGCAACTTATTTCCTAAGAGGATGTTACACACAACGAACATATAGCTCTTAGCCAAGTATAAGAAATTAATTTTAGCATCTTTTTAGAGGTGATAGTATCACTTTATCAATTGATTAATATAAATCTATGTAAGTACATTACATGTAGCATACATTTATATGGAAGATTAACAAGGTATTAATATAAATATAACAAAAGCTTTCCTTATTTCAAAGCAAAATTATTTGTGGCCCTTTAAACAATAAGCCCATGGAGAAGAATATTAAAGAATCTTTGCATTTTGTGAACCATCTCTATTTTGCTGGCCAATGAAGATTATCTAAAAAATGGAGAATATAGTTGATGATTCAAAGTTGGCCCTCAGCTCCACAACTCTGTGGTTTTAACAGCAAGTGTATATCTTGAATTTGATCCATACCAGCCCTCAGGCATCTTTATATTAGTGTGGTTGCTGAGTATGTTCAAGGAAATGGTTCATTTGTCCTTTTACTTATTAAATCAAGCAGTTCAGTAGTGCCTAACATATGTTGAAAACTTTCATAGGTAATTTACACATAGTAGTTAGTACAATAAAAATCACCCCTGACCTCACAGAACAGAATGTTTAGGGAGGAAAGAATGCCATAGCATAGGTCAACCAATAACCATGCAGTTAGATAGTGAGAAGTGAATGCTATGATGTCAGTAAAGAAAATACTATTCCAATTGAGATTAATTTTAAAAAGGTACTGGAATAAGTTTAGTTTGAACGACCTGATGAAAGAGCAATTAACAAAAAATCAATGGAAGATTTATAGGACAAGAGAGACATGGAATTCCAAGATGAAGAGAATATGCACAAAGTATCTGAAACTAATATATAATATATATAATATATATAATATATAATATATAAACAAAAATACAACAGCAACAACAAAAAGTTTTATTTTTAAAAATTCAAAGGAAAATTGGGGAAGCAGATTGTAGTGAAGGAAGGAGGGAGTGGCACAAATCTGTTAGTCCCAAGATTATATGAAAATTTGTGGCTGATAAGGAATTTGAATATAATTTTATGTTCTATAGACAAAGAGATTATTTTTATGTAAAGCCAAGTAAGGGCATGATCTAATCTGTATTTAAGACATGACTCTGACTCCTTTGTGGAAAACGATTTAAAAACAAACAACAAAAACATAGAAGCAACATGGGGAGCCTGGGTGGCTCAGGTCATGATCTCACTGTTCCCCAATTTGAGCCCTGAATCGGGCTCTGTGCTGACAGCTCAGAGCCTGGAGCCTACTTCAGATTCTGTGTCTCCCTCTCTCTCTGCCCCTCCTCCAGTCTCTCTCTCTCTCTCTCTCTCTTTCTCTCTCTCTCAATAATAAATAAACATTAAAAATTAAAAAAAAACACATAAAGGCAACAAAAGTAAAAATAGAAAATTTGGGTCTGTCCCCAGAGATTTCAAAATCAAAAGGAACCCCAAGACATCAGCACTCAATCCCTCTGAATTTTTGTCATTGGAATGTAGTTTAGAAAGGACATTGACATCAGGATGAGAATCTAAGAAAATACTGCTAGCCTGGATCTATCTATCTATCTATCTATCTATCTATCTATCTATCACTAACCTGGATCTCTCTCTCTCTCTCTCTCTCTCTCTTTCCCCTTATATATGGTAACAGCCTCCTATCTGAGGCTGAAATCAAGATATTTCTCATCCTTATGTGGTCAAAAATATCTCCTATGTTTCTGCATTTCCAAAGGGATCTGGATCTTTTAAGTTATTCTTGAACATTTAGAAGGCATAAGTCCTGGACAGAAGAAACCAGCACTGGAATAAACTATTATTACCTAAGGAAATAATTCATTTGTGTTTTCGTATGCATTGTCAATTCTGAGATATTTTGTGAAAGACAAATGACATGATAGATTTCTGTTGCCTAATATCTAGTATAAACAGCTTTATTTTGAGCCTATTAGGATAATATATATGTTATTTACTAGCTATGCCTTCCTGAGTAAAACACTTCAAACCCATTCTCCTTAATTTGTTCTTATGTCCAAACAAGGAATGCTGTTAACAATATACAAAAATCTTTAAAAGCTTTAATTTTATTTTTTTAAGCTTTAATTTTCTATCATTTTAGTTTTATTTTGAGAATGAAAAGGTTTGTCTCTTCTATTTTACAGCTTGGAAATATTTCTATGTATGTTTCCTCATCTGAAAAGTCTTGATCTATAGGATTACTGAGAAACAGTCAAAGGGGTGGAATGAGAACATTCTATATTTCCCAAGCCTCTAGAGAATGCCAGATTCCTTATTCAATTTAACTTACATTTATCACTCTCTACTGTATGTCAGATATTGGATTTACACAGCATCAAAATACAGCACCTATTCCCAAGGTGTTCATGGTCCAGTAGGACTAACTGATGTGCAAATGATCATGATAATCCAGAGTGATAGGGGAATCAATGAGCTATTAATAAAATCTTGATTCTATGAGATTGCACGTATGGATTTTATTTTCTTTGAGTTTCCAAGTAAATATGACTCTTCTGGAGTCTATCCTAGATTACTTGCTTCCTTAGCAGTTTTCCACCATGTCTACTGACAGCTCCTATGTAAAAAACAAAACAAAACAAAACACTGATATGAGAACTATCCTTAGCCACACAGAGTTGAAAGTAGTTTCGAGGTCATTTTCTGCAAGCTGATCAATACGAATTGCACACCACACATCCACCCTGAATTTATGCCTGTAATTTATCTTAGCTTTGAGTGTAGCCATGGTTAATTGCTAATCCATATTCATTGAACATCACAAATGAGGGCAGAGTCAGAAGATACTTCATGTACCATCTCATCTACTGTGGAAAAATGTTATGGGCTCAAATTTCCATCTTCTTTTACAATTGCTTGGTCTCTACACTTCTTAAAATTGAAAAAAAAAAGGATTACTGCTCAAGAAGACCACAGAATTTGCGTGGTGATGCTTAGCAGGTAATGAATTCATTAAAAATAGGAACATAATTTAAATTGCCTCCATATAGCAATTGAATAGGCTTAATTGGATTGAGTTAGATATCTTTTTAGTTGTGAAATTATTTGTGCTTTCAAAGGCATCAACTCCAACATTGAACATGTAATTATTTGGCTTATTTCATGAACTCTACTTGAAATGATTTCTAAATTAATGTGCATAATGTGCATAATGATATTAATTATATTATAAAAAAAAGTCTCCCCCAAATATCCAATATGTACTTGAAGATATTTAATTGGATACTGGAAAGTGATACAAAGGGGGAGAGGAGAGAAAGAGTGATAACTAATACTACGTCTAGACTTTGGCTTAATATTTATCATAAAAAGTTCATATTAATATATTTTAAATACTCAGCAATTTAATGTTTACCTATCACCTATAAACCTCTTGGACTTTTTCCTATTTACAAAAACTTAATTTTTAACAGTAGTAATAGTAGAAATTACATGTGATCATCTGGTTCTGTACAAAGAACCTATATTAATAGACTTAGTTATCCTCAGAATTTGAGGTTAGGGCCCTATTTTTTCTTCAATTTTATTATTTTTTTAATTTTATGTAAATCCAAGTTAGTTAACATATATTGTAATAATGGTTTCAGGAGTAGAATTTAGTCATTCATCACTTACATATAAAACCCAGGGCTCATCCCAACAAGTGTAAGGACCTATTTCAGATGAAGAGACTTGAATGTAGAGAGACTACTAATAAGTAATCTTATTACTTCTTATTACTTCCTCATGGTCTCTGAGGAAGTAACTGGAAAAGTCCAGATTCAAACTCAGTTTTGTCTGAATATTTTTATGCTCTTAACTTTGCAACATCACTGTTATTTCAACTCTTTTATAGATAGAACTAAAATAGCATCTCCTTTCTTCCTTTAAACTAATTTATATTCAACATACCTTCTACATAATGCATTTCTTTTCTTTATTTTATTTTTAGTTTTTTTAAAGTTTATTCATTTTTGAGAGACAGAGACAGAGCAAGAGCAGGAAAGAGGCAGAGAGAGAGGGAGACACAGAATCCGAAGCAGGATCCAGGCTCTGAGCTGTCAGCGCAGAGCCTGATGCGGGGCTCAAACGCATGAATCATGAGATAATGACTTGAGCCGAAGTTGGCTGCTTAACCGACTGTGTCACCCAGGCACCCCTGCATTTGTTATTTTGTATAAAAAGTATTATACAGGTGACCCTTGAACAACAGGGGTTTTAACTGTGCAGGTCCACTTATGCAGGGATATTTTTCTGTAAATACAGTATGCTATTGTAAATGTATTCTCTCTTTCTTATGATTATCTTAATAACATTTTTTCTCAAGCTTATTTTATTGTAAGAATACAATATTTTATATATATACATATATACGTGTGTGTGTATATATATATATATATATATATATGATATACATATATTATCCAAAATATGTGTTGATTGTGTATATTATTGGTAACATTTTTTTCTCAAGCTTATTTTATTGTAAGAATACAATATTATATATATGTTATATATATCTTCAAAAATATGTTAATTGCTTATATTATTGATAACATTTTTTTTCTTGAGCTTATTTTATTGTAAGAATACAGTATCTTATATGTATCATATATATAAATTATATACATATATACATATATATAATTTTCAAAATATGTGTTAGTCATTTATATTATCAGTAAGGCTTCTGGTCAACAGTAGACTATTAGTAGATAGGTTTCTGGGGAGTCAAAAGTTATACATGGATGTTCAACATGCGTTTGGGGAAGACATTTAACACCCCAAACCCCAAGTGATTTAACAGTCAACTGTACTCTAAATCTTAAATTATATTCTACTTTCCACAAAACTTTATTTATTAATCTCTACCAGAATCCACAATTTTTAGTCTCTCCACAACTTAAAATGAAGCTTCACTAGATAGCTGTATGTGAATTTAATTTATTCTTTTATTGAATATATTTATTATTCTTATTTCAACCATTAGGATCATAAGCTACTCCCCCTGATAAGCTGAGTATGTTGTAGACAGCTGGTTCTTGCCATATGAAATGTGATTTCTATCAAGTCTTCAAGTTATTACAGTTATCTCTCATGTTACTGATTCACCAACAATTCTCTATTCTTCTAAACCTAGGCTTCCTGAAGACTTGATTAATAAAAATACTACACCTATCTCTGCTTCAACCATATTTCCATTTTCCTGATAGACTGACTCATCAATGTAGTGAAAGCAAATGAAAACAACAACAACAACAAAAAAAACAATTAGAAATTAGATGAAAGACACTGACCCTACATTGTATAAGCAACATCAACACTTTATCTTCTCTTATTGTCCTTACAAAATTGTCTTGTCTAAAATTTAAGAACAAAAACACAGAAATCTCAGTCTTTTGGCTTTCAGTGTTACATGCATTATTCTCTCCTGACCAAAAATTCACGTATAACATTTTTAAAGTCATAAAACAGATGAGACATTCATTTGCTTTTCACATTTACTTCTTTAAGTTTATTTATTTTTTGAGAAAGAGAGAGAGCAGCACGTGGGGGAGGGGCAGAGAGAGATGGAGAGAGAGAATCCCAAGCAGGCTCCACACTGTCAATGAGTAGCCCAATGCAGAGCTTGAGATAATGACCTGAACCAAAATCAAGAGTTGGATGCTTAACTGACTGAGCCATTCAGGTGACCCATACATCCTTTTCCTTTTAAAAGTAGCTTCTCACCGACTTATGGACAAAGTCTAATATTTTTCATAACTTTCCAGATTTTGTGAGTTTACAGATGATAAGACTGAGTTTTAGAAAGATCACAGTATTAACCTGTATACCAGGCATCCTGAGTTTATTTAACTATAAAGCTACCATTCTTCACCGTTGTAATCTACAGACTATCCAGGGCTTATCACTTTTAAGAAACTCTCTCATTTAGGGGCATCTGGGTGGCTCAGTCAGTTAAGTGTCCAACTCTGGCTCAGGTCATCATCTCACGGTTTGTGAGTTCGAGCCCCATGTCAGGCTCTGTGCTGACAGCTCAGAGCCTGGAGCCTGCTTTGGATTCTGTGTCTCCTTCTCTCTCTGCCCCTCTCCCACTTGTGCTCTTTCTGTATTTTTCTCTCTCAAAAATAAATAAATGTTAAAAAAAATTAAAAAAGAAAGAAAGAAACTCTCTCATCTAGGACCTGGAAGAAATTATGGCACACACAGAATGATTTAACAAAAGAGAATGTAATTGAGGAATTATTCACAGAGTTGTAGATAAGGCTATGGGAACCAAGAAAAGATGATGAGTGACAAGCAGATTAATGATAGTTGGAAGCTGTTACCACTCCTAGAACAGATAAGGCAAAGGGGAATGACTGAGTTACCTAGAACCTGTATAAAAGGGGATTTGGGGGAAAGACCACCCAACCATATGTGTAAGGGAATTAAGCCATTTCCAGAGCCATAGCAAATCACAAAGGAAGGCAGAGGCAAAATCCCTATACTCTCTCTTTTTGTGCCTTTTTTATCTCTTGTTGGTGCCTCCCTTGGCCAAACCCAACAGAAGTGAGTATGGGAACTCACGAGGGGCCATCTTTACACATCACAGAGCAAGACAAACAGAGAAGGCATGGAGAATGGATGTGGAGGGCAAATAAAGAATAACTAGCACAGAAACTTTTCTTTTTACTCCCCAGTGGTGTTAGGTGTCCCGCCAAGGAGCTTTGTTTACATCTTGTCTTTTCTTCATATAAATTCTTATCACATTCTATAAAAATGTCCTTTTTAATTATCAGAGCCATCTCCTTCCCTTAAGCATGTGAGATCTTTAAGAAAAAAGATGGATTGTGACTTTGTGTTTTGTTTTGACAACTGCCTACCTAGTGACTAAAATAATGAGTGGGATGTGTTTATTACTAATGCAATGCTGAGTAAATAAATGATTGAGAATGAGTACATGTAAATGACAAAGAACCTTTCCAAACTTTCAAAATTCCAAACACTCAAAATTCCAAACAAGTTTTGCATGGATCAGCCTTAATACCTCATTAAGATTAGAGCATCTAACATATCTGTATAAGAGAACCTCAGAGTTGTCCATTTGTGTATTACTGATTTTTCCTGGAGGCTACATTTGCATAGTAAACTCTGTTATTACTTGGATTATTTGTTTATCTTGCATGGATTGGGGAATCAGCACAGACACAATTACAAGAGGAGTTGCTACATTACATTGCATAACTCCAGGAGGGACCATTCATATTATGATACACATTAGTGGTACCCTCTTGACAGTGTGCTGGAGCCCTAATAAGTAGCTAAAGCTCTCCCAAACTGTGGCCACTATCCCCACTATAATTGTTTTCAATATTCTCACTGTATTCAAGGAACTGCTGACAGTGGTTCTACATATCTGTGAAATAAATAAATGAACTGGTAGTTTGGTGTTGATAAACCCATACATTTAATTTAAATAATTTGGTACCTGGCTCACTTTCCACTAACGTGTTGCATATATATTATCTTGGGTAACTCTACCCAATAGTTACACCTATATCATAAAGTAGATACTAACCTACCCCAATTTTTCTCATGTTAGAAGAAAAAGAAAAAAAATGAAGCCAACTGCAAAAGGTTTGGTAATAATAAAATCATATAATATTTACAAAGCAAACTGCCCAGTACACAGAACCTAATATAAGCACAACTAACACATTATCCTTCAGATCATTTCTAAATTCTGGGGAAATGAAGCAAATTAAGGGCACATTTCTTTCATTATATAATAAAATCCCTCTTTAATATCATCACTTCCATTTTCTTTTCTGGTTAAGATAGTCTGATAAAACACCATACCAAATCTCAGGCATTTGTTTACCTGTACTATTTTCTAATAATTTTGACATAGAAGACTATCAAAGACATTTATGGCCAAATAAGTAATATTTCTTCCAGAATATCTCTGTATCCCATTCTGTAAACTGTGAATTTGCCATACATACATATATATATATATATATATATATATATATATATATATATATATGTGTGTGTGTGTGTGTGTGTGTGTGTGTGTGTGTGTGTGTAATCTTTTAAGACCATTTATTTGTCTACTGATACTCTGAAGAAATTAATGAGCTTACTTCTTTGAAAAAAGGAAGGAAGCAAGCAGATTTGGGAGAAGTCCACTTTATGACTTCAGTGAACTGGTTGTGTTCTGATTAAAGAATAATGCTTAGAACTTCATATTGTCAACACAAGGGAAATTAGCATGTCCATATTTGAATTTAGTGCATCATTTGGCATGCAGTATAATACCATAAATATGCTAGTACATGCCTACATAACAATTTGTGGCATGAATCACATGTAATATTTTCTCTGAGTTGGTTATAAAGTACATTTGGAAACCAAAATTAACCAGATGACATTTTATTATGCAGTTGGACTGATGTAATGTAAAATTTAATTACATAATATTTCACACACAGCTGTGACAAAACACATACGAGCTTCCCAGATTCACCAGCTAAGCTGAAATGGAGATCTTTTGGGGAGGTGACTGAAGTGGGATGTAGGCAAGAACATCCTCCAAAGTTGACTCTCCTCTGGATAAATGAGAATCTATTTATATGTCCTGAGGCTCTTTTCTTAAATACTCAAATGCCACTTTCACCAAGTTCCTCTGAGAGAGGGTAGATATGCTTCAGAGAATCTTTTACAACAAAGCAAAACAAGCAATACAAAACAAGATAGTTCATCTGAATCACTTTGAAAAGAATCACAAATAGTTGGTGAGCTGGTCCTACTTTAATCCCCCTTGTGTTTACAAAAGCCTCAGATTTTTGGTATCTAATTGCTAGCAAACAGCAGATAATAAAATGCACTCATCAAACCAAACAGGATTTGAGTTCATTTTGTGGCTGCATGTTTCTGTCTAAAAAATCCTATCTGAAATGTGCTCAATGAAAAGCCATTTTACACCTAGAGAGAGAAATTTAATTAGAATCAAGTAAACGAGTTGCCAATATCATCAATTAAACAAGCATTTATTGAGTCTTACTATTTACCCAGCACTGTGTGAGAAGATGAGGAGATATGGGAGAATGATTTTTTTTAAGTCCTGTATATCTAGTATATTTCTTTCTTGAGGTTAGGTGGCAAACACTCTCATGGGCTACACAAGAGGACATGTGATGCTTACTAAATCCATACTTTCAAAATAAATCCATTTTTTAAAATAAGAATTTAATGAGGCCCCTTCTAGACTACCTTTTCTGCTCTGACTCGGCATCCCTCTCTAGTACAAGGACTTCTTACTAGTTTTCAGGCTCTTCCTTCAGATGTGTTCGGGCAGAGGATGGAGAGAATGGAACTGAAGAGACAGAATCACCCTCACAGTCTTTGTAAAGGGATCTTCTGGCCAACCTTAGAGCATCTTAACTTGCAACTCAAAGATGCAAATCTGGCTGGATATGTGGTAAATACATCAGTAAAGTTGACTCTCAGAATTCTGGGGTGAAATTACACACAGTGTTCCCAATTCATTAAAGGTAGCAAAATTCTGACAGCAAATCCATAGTGAGAAGATTAAGGAAAGCCAAGACAGGCTTCATTGTCAGTTTCTCCTTAGCAGATAGTCTTAATTCAATTAATCTAAATGCTCATTTGGGTAATTTATTGTCTCCCATCCCAAAACCATCCTGGCAATTAGGAAATTGACCTCAGCATTTCTCTAACACTGTATGGCCAACCCTGTTCAAGAGAGCATTTATGCTTCTATCCACAGTGTTTATTCTCCCTACAATATTCATTATATGGAATTCAACTCCTTATTAGGATATAATATTGCATTATTTCTTTAGGAATTCCCTCAGTGAAGGTTTTTCAGTAGTTCCACTATTAAAGCTTGTAATGGCTATTATAATAAAACATCAGTGTTTGTTTTGTCTGTCTCTACTACCACATTGTAGACCTCTTACGTATGTTTCACACTTTTTATCTGTGCATTACCAGTTTTAAACACCAGGCCTGGTACAAGCTAATGGCTGAATTGAAGAAAAAATTAACTGAGATATCCCCTCTACAGAAGTTGTCTTGCAGATTTCTAAAATTCCAACCCCCAAAAGATCATTGCATTGAGGGGTTGTCAATCATTTCATTTGCAACAAAAATAACAACCACATTTGCAAACATCACATATGAGAAATATCTATTTGGATAAGAAAACAGCATTATAAGTTACTACAGTAATATCTAACCACCACACTCATTTATAATATCACTATGTTAACTGGACCTAGATAAAGTAAATTTTGGATTTTTCACAGTTTAAATTTTAATTTAGATCTACCTATTAAGAAACCATATCAGAATGGCCAGCCAGGCATTACCTATTTAATTTTTCAAGTCCACTTTACAGGTCCTATGTAGGCATCTTTGTGTACCAGAAAATTCATTAATTTAATAGGTATCTATATAATTCTCTCTACTAGAATGTAACCTAAATTGTATACTCAGATATATGTAGAATAAGGAGCTAAGCCATATATGAACTTATGCAGTGCAAGACAAGAGAAAGAGTCACATTATGGAAAGAAAAGGTGGAATTCACGTCTTGAGAGAGAGAGAAAATGCCTTATCAGTGATACTGTTCCAGTTACTAAATCCCCTAGCTGTAGGACTTCCCGGCTTCTGGAGTGTATGAAATTAAGAGGTAAATATAAGTTATAATAAAAACCCCCTTTTTGTGAGCCAACTTGAAGTGTTCTCTTATTATCTTAAACAACATATTTTTCTAAGTGGAAAATTGAATCCAATCATTTTTTAAAGTAAAAACCATTTCCAAGTCTTGACAGTTTTACTTCTATTATTTTATTGTTATTTAATTATCTTTGGACCCTTGACAAATGATCTCACCATTATAGTGCACTGTTCCATCTTCGAAAATACTGACTTCACCCAAGTCATTCATTTGTTCAGAAAAATCTGAGGTCCAAAAAGACTGGGTGGCTTAACAAGGCTGGCCAAATAATGCTAAAATCTGTTATAACTCATTATCTCATGGTTAGTCTTGAGATTTGGCATACAATGCCCATTCCTTGCTCTTTTATTATACTGCCTCTCAATGCCAAGTCTTCTCTTTCTTGTATGAATAGAGATTGGAAACAAAACATGAAGGTATACTTTGCATACTTGAAAATTAAAAAAAATAAGTTTAATGATAGAAAATGCATTTGGAAGAAATGTGATTTCAGGGTTTTTTTTTTTTTTTTTGGTTTGTTTTTGTTCCAGCACCAAATAATCTTGATCTGTGAAGAATACTGTAAGCCCTATTTTGTTGTATGTAAGATAACAGAATATGGCTGAATTCTGTGCTTCACTTCAGTCCACTACTGCATGGGGACTTCACTGGAAGAAACTAAGTGCCTGAAAAAAAATTTATTAATAGTGGATGAGTTCTGTGTGTTGAGGGCCAGCTGGCACAGCTTACCCTACTTCTGACTGAGTGCTGAAGAGAGGATAAGCTGATAATGCTCTGTAAGCAGACTACCCTGTTCCTAGACAGTTTAGATAATAGAATATTGGTGCCAACCACTTTTATACAGCAGGGTTTCTT
This sequence comes from Panthera leo, assembly GCF_018350215.1. Lineage (NCBI taxonomy): Eukaryota > Metazoa > Chordata > Mammalia > Carnivora > Felidae > Panthera > Panthera leo. The sequence goes on from NC_056693.1 coordinate 39,483,186, forward strand.
TTTAAGTGTGGTGAAATTAAAATAGACAAAAGAGTTCAAGATGTGCATCCTCTGTCACTCCTAGTTTGAGAGATAGATAGATAGAAAGATAAATAGATAGATAGCCAAAGAAAAATTCTCTGAACAGATTGTTGTTAGTTCAGCATTATGTCCCCATGGAAATATCCACTTGGCCAAATGATGTCCTTAGACCATGAGGAAAGAAACAGTTACTGTAATAAGTGGCAACCACAAGTAGATGGGGTCCTTTCTGGAAAGGGGTGTTCAATGCTTCCTAATGCTTAACTTCTTCTTACTCCCAACAAGTATTCTAAATCAGATAGATCTGGTGTTCACACCCTGCTGGCTTTTCTACCTTTCTGTGGTGTAAAATTTGACAAATTACTCAACTACTCTGGGCATTTTCTTTCTCATGTAAAGCTTCCGTAATAATTAGATGAAGTAATAGCATAGTGAGTGATGTAAACTAAATGTTGAATAATGGGTGGTAGTAGCTTATAATACAAATGAGGATATCATAACAATAACAAAAACCTTATTTAAAAATAGCTGAATTCACACATTTTGAATACTTAGTAAAAGCATGTAATTAATATATATCTATAGATATAGATATAGACATAGATATATTTTTTTAGCCCTTCCATGTTTTGTTCTCTTTTTCATTGAGAATTGGGTTTGATATAGAAATCTAGGAAGCAGCTATTTTTTTCGTAAAAATTCTGAATACATTGCTGCAATATATTTTATTATCTAATTTCCAATTTTACTTTTGACACGTTCAATACTTTATGCATTCACATTGTTTTCTACATGACCTGCTAGTCTCTTTAGAAGGTATTAAGAATTATCTTTTTTATCTTTGGTGTGCACACTTGCGTGTGACTATGTGTATGTGTGTGTGCCCAATAGTTTGTTTTTCTTTAGGCGCATGTCGATCCTTTCAAATTTTCTACCCTTTATTTTTATTGTTTTCTCTGTCTAAAACTTGTTGACTTAAATGTTGAGCCTGCTGATAAACTTTTTTATTTGTCTCTACTATTTTTCATATCTCTGTTCTTTTGGCTTGCTCTTTGAAAATTCTTACAATGTTATCTTTTAAACTTTCTAATGATTAAGGACATACAGCTTTTATTTCATTTATGTATAAAATATTTTTCATATTTCAAGTTTTTTTTTCATTTTTATTTGTTATTTGCATTTTATCAGTTTCTGTTTGCTTATATTGGTATTTTTCATGTTGGGGAATTTCCTCAAATATCTGGTGATTTTTGGCTGCCCATTCAACCAAGTACTAAAACTTGCACATGGGAGAATTATTGGTGGCCAGGGATCACCTGTTTATGATCTATATATAGATTCCTGGCATTATCTTGGGGATATACATGTAGAGGTATTTACTTGGATCATTCAGTTTCTCCACAGAAAAAATTCTATAATTTCGTGATTTGGTGTGCATACTGTGCTTCTTAAATTTTGTGATTAGGATGGGTAATGAGGAAAGTGACCCACGGTATAATATTTCTATGTAGCAAGTTTCTTTTCTTTGGTGAGAAGGAAGAGTCAGTGGGAGAGGAAAGAGTAATCTCCCATGAATGTGGCATGAAAAGGAAACCTGAAAGATGTCAACTGCTCTGTAAAAGAAAGAAGTATATACGTAAGGAATCCCCATGTGTTTGCATCTTCCTCACCTCCAAATTCTGTGCACCTCAAGGGACCTGCAGGGCAAATTATCCAACTTCTTAATGGTCTTCCTCTTCAGAATTCATTTTTGTTTTAACTCCTTCCCTTCTATGACAGCTACAAGTCCTTTATCTGGTAAATTTGTTAAAAAAAAAAAATTAGTCTGCTCTTCTTTCTCTACCCATCTCTTTGTCATTTCAGTAAGTAGTGAGTTTACCCAACTTTAAAAAAAAATTATTATTATGATTTTTAATTCTAGTATAGTCAACATACAGCATTATATTAGTTGTAGGTGTACAATATAATGATTCAACAATTCTATATTTCACAACAAGTGTACTCCTAATTCCCTTTATCTATTTCACCCGTCTCCCCCCCACTCCAGTAGCAATCTGTTGTTCTCTACAGTTAAGAGTGTTTTTGGTTTGTCTCCTCTATTTTTTTCCCAATTGTTCATTTTTGTTGTTTGTTAAATTCCACATGAGTAAAGTCATGTAATATTTGTTTTTCTCTGATTGACTCATTTACTTAGAATTATACTTTCTAGATCCATCCATGTTGTTGTAAATGGCAAAATTTCATTAGTTTTTATGGCTGAGTAATATATATATAATATATATTATATATATTATATATATCATACATATATAATATATATATGCATATATATACACACACACATAAACATCTTCTCTATCCATTTGTGTATTGATGCTATCTGTGGATACTTGGGTTACTTTCATATTTTGTCTATTATAAATTTTTCTGCAGTAAATATAGGGCATTGTTTTCTCTTTTTTACAGCTTATTTATTTGTGTGAGAAAGAGAATGTAAGTGGGAGAGGGGCAGAGAGAGAGAGAGGGAAAGAAAATCTCAAACAGGCTCCATGTTGTCAGCGCAGAGCCCAATGAAGGGCTCGATCTCACAAACTGTGAGATCATGACCCGAGCCAAAAACAAGAGTTGAACATTAAACTGACTGAGCCCCTCAGGCACCCCTCAGGGATTGTTTTCTTAATTTACCTTTCTTTACTTCATTATTAGTTAATAGAAATGCAACAGATTTCTGTATATTGGTTTTGTATCCTGCAACCTTACAGAATTCATTGATCAGTTCTAGCAATTTTTTGGTGGAGTCTTTAAGGTTTTGTATACGTAGTATCATGTCATCTGCAAATAGTGAAAGTTTTACTTCTTCCTAACCAATATGGATTCCTTTTATTTCTTTTTTTTCTTTTCTTTTCTTTTCTTTTCTTTTCTTTTCTTTTCTTTTCTACTTTTTGTTTTTGTTTTTGATTGGTGTAGCTAGAACTTCTAGTACTTCCAAAGTGGTGAGAGTGGACATCCTTTTCATATTTCTGATTGTTGGGGAAAATCTCTCAATTTTCACAATTAAGGATGATGTCAGCTGTGGGTTTTTTCATATGTGGCTTTTATTATGTTGAGGTATCTTCCCTCTATACCTACTTTGCTGAGGGTTTTCATCATGAATACATGCTGTGCTTTGTTAAATACTTTTCTTGTATCTACTGAAATGATAAGTTTTTTATCCTTTCTGTTGTTGATGTTATGTATCACATTGATTGTTTTGCAAATACCGAACCATGCTTGAATCCCAGGAATAAATCCCACTTGATTGTGGTGAATGATTTTTTTAACATAATGTTGGATTCGGTTTGCTAATATGTTGTTAAGGATTTTTACATCTATGTTCACCAGAGATATTGGCCTGTAGTTCTCTTTCTTTTTTTTCTTTATCTGGTTTTGATATCAAGGTTTACCTACTCTCTATCATCAATGCAGTGAGGCTTTAGGAGGGAGAAAAAATTAATGTGCATGTGATTACTATCCTGTATTACATTTATAAGAAAAATTACATAAAATGCATAAGTGATGGAAAAACAATACATTGAAATAGTCTCATATGACTAATTCAGACAGGAAAATATTAAAATATAATTAACAAATGGGGTGCACAGAAGCCACACAGATGTTCTCTTACACAGAAAGCATAAAGACACACAAAATATAGATGTGAAAATATAATGATTACCAGACGAAACCTGATTGTCTTCTCTAAGTTAGGAAAATAAAATATGCCTTCCCATTCTTAAATCATCATATTCACTACTGAAAAGGGTAAAGAAGAGACATGCATATGCTGATATGGAGAGATGGATTAAACATTTGGAAAAATAATATGACAAAATGATTCAGGAATAATTTATACTATTTGTTTTATTAATCTTGATTCTGGCAATCTATTTTTTTTCTGGCAATCTATTTTATAGAGTGGTAGGGAGAGACAAATATTTTAATAGTAAGTAAATTACATGTAATGAGTGAAGAAAGTAAGATAGAAATACAGAAAAGCAACATGAAAGAAAGAAAGAAAGAAAGAAAGAAAGAAAGAAAGAAAGAAAAAGAAAAACGATTGGAACCCTCAGTTCTCAGTATTTAAGAATATTTTAAAAAATCTGGGGGTTTCTGGAAGGGTATTGGGTGGGGGCTGGACTAAAAGGGTGATGGACGTTAGAGAAGACCCTTGTTGGGATGAACAATGGGTGTTATATTTAAGTGATGAATCACTAAATTCTACTCCTGAAATAATTATTACACTATATGTTAGCTAACTTGGATTTAAATAAAAAACAAAAATAAAAATTTTAAAAAGAAAAAAAAAGATTTGATACCACTTAATGACTAAGGCATTTTACTACAAAGAAATAATATGACTTGTATATGGGAAACATAAATTTGTTGAAACTGAAGAAAACACAAAGAAATGGAAAAACATTCTGTGCTCTCGGATTGGAAGAGTACATATTGTTAAAATGTCACTACTACCCAAAGCAATCTACAAATCCAATGCAATCCCAATCAAAATTGCACCAGCATTCTTCTTGAAGCTAGAACAAACAATCCTAAAATTTGTATGGAACCACAGAAGACCCGTAATAGCCAAAGTAATACTGAAGAAGAAAACCAAAGCGGGAGGCATCACAATCCCAGACGTCAGTCTCTATTACAAAGCCGAAGTCAACAAGACAGTGTGGCATTGGCACAAAAACAGACACATATACCAATGGAATAGAATAGATAACACAGAACTGGACCCACAAACGTTATCGCCAACTAATCTTTGACAAAGCAAGAAAGAGCATCCAATGGAAAAAAGACAGTCTCCTGAGCAAATGGTGCTGGGAGAAGTGGACAGCAACATGCAGAAGAATGAAACTGGACCACTTTCTTACACCAGTCACAAAAATAAACTCAAAATGGATGAAAGACATACATGTGAGACAGGACACCATCAAAACCCTAAAGGAGAAAGCAGGAAAAAAACCTCTCTGACCTCAGCCACAGAAATTTCTTACTTGCCACATCTCCAAAGGCATAGGAATTAAAAGCAAAAATGAACTATTGGGACCTCATCAAAATAAAAAGCATCTGCTCTGCAAAGGAAACAATCAACAAAAGTAAAAGGCAACCGATGGAATGGGAAAAGATATTTGCAAATGACATATCAGATAAAGGGCTAGTATCCCTTTATGGATGAATGGGTAAAGAAGATGTGGTTTATAAACACAATGGAATACTACTTGGCAATGAGAAAGAATGAAATCTGGCCATTTGTAGCAACATAGATGGAACTGGAGGGTATTATGCTAAGTGAAATAAGTCAGGCAGAGAAAGACAGATACCATATGTTTTCACTCATATGTGGATCTAGAGAAACTTACCAGAACACCATGGAGGAGGGGAAGCAGAAGAAATTACAGAGAGGGATGGAGGCAAATTATAAGAGACTCTTAAGGACTGAGAAGAAACTAAGGGTAGAAGGGGGGTGGGTGATGGGCAGGGAGGAGGGCACTTGTTGGGATGAGCACTGGGTGTTGTATGGAAACCAATTTGGTAATAAAGTATATATAAAGAGCTACCCTATGATCCAGCAATAGCACTACTAGGAATTTATTCAAAGGATACGGGAGTGCTGATTCATAAGAGCACATGTACCCGAATGTTTATAGCAGGACTTTCAACAATAGCCAAATTATGGAAAGAGCCTAAATGTCCATCAATGGATGAATTGATTAAGAATATGTGGTTTATTTATACAATGGAATACTACTTGGCAATAAGAATGAAATAGTGCCATTTGCAGCAACATGGATGGAATTGGAAGGTATTATGTTGAGTGAAAAAAGTCAGAGAAAGACAGCATATGTTTTCACTCATATGTGAATCTCGAGAAAGCTAACAGAAGACCATGGGGGGAAGGGAAGGGGACTAAAGTTACAGAGAGTGTGACAAGCAAATCATAAGAGACTGTTAAATACAGAGAACAATCTGAGGGTTGATGTGGGGGGGGGTGAGGGAGGGGAGAGGTGAAAATGGGTGATGGGCAATGAAGAGGGCACTTGTTGGGATGAGCACTGGGTGTTGTATGTAAGCAATGAACCACAGGAATCTACCCCAAAAACCAAGAGCACACTTTATACACTGTATGTTAGCCAATTTTACAATAAATTATATTAAAAAGATAGTGATTTCAAAAACAAACAAAAAACAAAAAATAGTGTTTTCACATATAAGAAAAATACTATGTAGTACTGTCATTTAAAAAAAATACTAAATTATGCACACATGTAATATGACCAAAGCCATTAGAATAAGTGCTTAAGAAACAGCCTAGAAAGAAATATATTAAAATATACCCAATGGATGGTTTTGTGTAGTTAAATAAGTGAGTGGTTTTTATTTTTCTGCTTTTCCATATTTTACACTATCATCTGAACATCTAGATTACATCTAACATTGAAGTAGCAAAATGAATTAAAAAAAAATAGTGTTAGGATGAAAAAAGCCTGTGAGGTTTTTTTAAGGAAAAGTAGGCCTCCACACCCACCATATTGAGCCACTGCTCTCCTGACCACTTACACATAAACTCACAACACTAGTTCCTATTCAGGCAAGAAGCCCTCTCACTACTAATTTCATCCCTTAGTAGTTGAGACACAGGCCTTCAGGTTAGTCTAACTTGTTTTAAGAGTTGGATTGTATTTGGGATGAGCACTGGGTGTTGTATGGAAACCAGTTTGACAATAAATTTCATATTAAAAAAGTTAAAAAAATAAAATAAAGGGGAGGAAAAAAAAGACTTGGATTGTACTCTTATACCAAAATTTCTCAACCTTGGTATTGTTGACCTTTTGGGTTCCATGACTCTTTGCTATTGGGGAAGGGATGCTGTCTGGTGCATTTCAGAAAGTTTAGCAGCAACCCTGGACTCTACCCATTTTTCTATTTCAGTGGAATATCTTTAGTGACGACTAAAATGTTTCCAGTCGTTGCCAAATGTGCCCTAATGTACAAACTCACCATTATTTCCAAATTAATGCCTTGCTAGTTACAGGACTTTAGAGAAGTTATCAACTTTTGATTTCCTTTTACAAATTAGGCTATTAATATATTACTCTCAGAGTTGTAATTGTTAAACATGTTTAACATACCTTGGCATATAATCTGGCCGGTGGAAATTCTAATTACTATTATTGTTCTTTTACAATTATTGTTAGGGCTTGAACTATGTCCCTCAAAAATGTATATGTTCGGGGCGCCTGGGTGGCGCAGTCGGTTAAGCGTCCGACTTCAGCCAGGTCACGATCTCGCGGTCTGTGAGTTCGAGCCCCGCGTCAGGCTCTGGGCTGATGGCTCGGAGCCTGGAGCCTGTTTCCAATTCTGTGTGTCTCCCTCTCTCTCTGCCCCTCCCCCGTTCATGCTCTGTCTCTCTCTGTCCCAAAAATAAATTAAAAAACGTTGAAAAAAAAAAAAAAAATGTATATGTTGAAGTCATAGCTCTCAGTAATTCACAATGTGGCCTTATTTGGAGATAGGGTCTTTACAGAGGTAATAGAGTAATATGAGATTTTTATGGCAGACCCCTGTTCAATATGATAGATGTCATTATCAAGGAAGGAAGTTTTGAAACATATAAGCACATAGGAAGAACACCTGCAGATGAAGGCAGCTATCAGAGTAATATTTCTATAAGCTGAAGATTGCCAAAGTTTGCCAGAAAACCATCAGAAGTTAGAGAGAGGCATGGAATAAAATTCACATCCCTCAGAATGAAGAAAACCTGTAGACACCTTGATTTTGGACTTCTAACCTTCATAACTGAGACAATAAATTTCTACTGTGTAAGCCACCCAGTTCTTCGCACTGTTATGGCAGCCTTAGCAAACTAATATAAGTATTATTATTTTATTGTTGTCATTGTTATTATCATTACTATTTCTCCATTAATCCACCTATATTCCATAGCAGCTTACTCCTTTGTAGACATTAAAAGAATGTTAGCGATGCCTCTGCTAGGCAGTAAAAGATAAGAGATAGAAAATAAAACTGCTTGAATTCCATTATGATTCTTCGATATCCAGCAACAGGATTTATTTTAAAAGTATGAACTTTTGCTGGATCCTAATTCAGGTTATAAATGACAAAGTGTTAAAAACTTTTCCTCATTTCCTTAGAGTTACTCAGCTTTATAAAAAGTCAAAGTGACTTGAATAGGTGCTTCAGAAATTTTTTCGATAGAGTGTAATTGTAGATCACAGATAAAGTTTATAGGCTTAATAGGGGGGTGATTGGAGTGAAAATTGGGCACAATGCATTCTGGTCCTGCTTTGGACTTTCCACAATCAGTTTACTGATTGGACATTAATTTTCTCAACTGTATAATGGCAGATGGTTACACTAGTGATCTATAGGTTTCCTTGAAGCACTGATGCGTTATATTTTCATAGAGAGAAAAGAAACAAGAGCCAATGACATCAATTTTGGTTGTCTCTACAACAGGTAAGTTCATATATAATACTTGTCTCTTTTGATTATGTTTCTTGAAAGATATAAACATGTCACACAGACACACATACACAAGCTCATTAAGGATTGTGCAGCCATCCTTATCTACTTATCATAGAACAGATGAGTAAAGTCCCCTTGGGAGAAAAGCATTGATATTGTTCTTTCACAGAAAATGCATGTAGTCTTTCTAAGAGCTCTGGCACAATTCAAGACTATGTACATAATCTGAGAAGCCTACACAATGAGTACCCTAAGGATTAACTTTACAAATGCCATCATCTTCAGTTCAGGATAATAAAGAATAAATATGAGCTTTCTCGTGTAACATAATTTAATTTCCTTTTCTGTTTTGGGGGGGCTAAAACCATTTAATTGGTTATATGAAGAAAAGTCTGTTGATATGTCCCTAAAGCAGAAACCAACCAAAAATCTCTCACAAAAGACCAATCTACCAAATCTAACATGATAAGTGCTCTCTATACACACATATACCTTCCAAACAACATTGTTTGCATGAAACTAAGGTTCAATCAGTGTAACCTCTCAAATCCTAAAATTATCAAATGTTATATTTTATTTTATTTATTTATTTTTATATGAAATTTACTTCAAATTAGTTTCTATACAACACCCAGTGCTCATCCCAACAGGCACCCTCCTCAATGCCCATCACCCACTTTCCCCTCCCCTCCTACCCCACATCAACCAACAGTTTATTCTCAGTATTTGAGACTCTTTTATGGTTTGCCTCCTTCCCTCTCTGTAACTTTTTTCCCCCTTTTCCTCCCCCTGGTCTTCTGCTGAATTTCTCAGGATCCACATATAAGTGAAAACATATGGTATCTGTTTTTCTCTGCGTGACTTATTTCACTTAGCATAATACCCTCCAGTTCTATCTATGTTGCTACAAATGGCCAGATTTCATTCTTTCTCATTGCCAAGTAGTATTCCATTGTGTATATAAACCACATCTTCTTTATCCATTCATCAGTCGATGGACATTTAGGCTCTTTCCATAATTTGGCTATTGTTGAAAGTGCTGCTGTAAACATTGGGGTACAAGTGCTCCTATGCATCAGTACTCCCATATCCCTTGGGTAGATTCCTAGCAGTGCTATTGCTGGGTCATCTATTTTTAATTTTTTGAGGAACCTCCACACTGTTTTCCAGAGCGGCTACACCGGTTTGCATTTCCACCAAGAGTGCAAGAGAGTTCCTGTTTCTCCACATCCTCGCCAGCATCTATAGTCTCCTGATTTGTTCATTTTAGCCACTCTGACTGGTGTGAGGTGGTATCTCATTGTGGTTTTGATTTGCATTTCCCTGATGAGGAGTGACATTGAGCATCTTTTCATGTGTCTGTTGGCTATCTGGATGTCTTCTCTGTAAAAGTTTCTATTCATGTCTTTTGCCCATTTCTTCACTGGATTATTTGTTTTTCACGTGTTGAGTTTGGTAATTTCTTTATAGATTTTGGATACTAGCCCTTTATCTGATATGTCATTTGCAAATATCTTCTTCAATTTCCTTCATGAGGTTTCTATAGTTTTCAGCATACAGATCTTTTACATCTTTAGCTAGGATTATTCCTAGGCATTTTATGATTCTTGGTGCAGTTGTGAATGGGATCAGTTTCTTTATTTGTCTGTTGCTTCATTATTAGTGTATGAAAATGCAACTGATTTCTGTACATTAATTTTGTATCCTGCGACTTCGCTGAATTCATGTATCAGTTCTAGCAGACTTTTGGTGGAGTCTATTGGGTTTTCCATGTATAGTATCATGTGCAAAAAGTGAAAGCTTGACTTCATCTTTGCCAATTTTGATGCCTTTGATTTCCTTTTGTTGTCTGATTGCTGATGCTAGAACTTCCAACACTATCCCTGATCTCAGGGGGTAAGCTCTCAGTTTTTCCTCATTGAGGATGATATTAGCTGTGGGCTTTTCAAAAATGACTTTTATGATGTTTAAGTATGATGTTTTAGTATGATAGTTTTTTTTTCTTCTGTAGGATACTGCATTAAAGGGAAGATAGATTATAATGGTGATGATGGTGATGATGGATGGATGGATGGATGGATGGAGAGACAGACAAACAAAATCACCAAATGCTTTGTTTACATAACCTCGTTTAGAAATATTTGGAAATAATATTTTTTTCTGGTTTAGTTTTTCATTTAGGGTCAAAAAGTATTCAGACAGGGTTGCCTGGGTGGCTCAGTTGGTTAAGCGTCTGATTCTTAATTTGGCTCAGGTCATGATCTCACAGTTCATGGGTTCTAGCCTGAGTAGAGCTCCATGCTGATAGCATGAGCCTGCTTGGGATTCTCTGTTTCCCTCTCTCTGCCCCTCCCCCACTAATGCACATTCTCTAGCTTTCTCAAAAATAAATAGGGGCATCTAGATGGCTCAATTGGTTAAGTGTCCAACTCTTGGTGTCAGCTCAGGTTTGTGGGTTTGAGCTCCTTGTCGAGCTCTGCACTGGCGGTGCAGAGCCTGCCTCTGATTCTGTTTCCCTCTCTCTCTGTCCCTCCCCGTCTTTCTCTCTCTCTCTCTCTCTCTCTCTCTCTCTCTCTCTCAGAGAATAAACATTAAAATGTTAATAAACACATAACTAAATAAATATTTTTCTAAAAATATTCAGACAAAGCTCACATGTATAAACCCTGAAACTACATATGTTTATGCCCCAACCATAATGTGTTTCTGTTCTGATTGAAATTTAACCTTTTAATCTAACCCTTTAATTATCCAATGTACTTGATCTGGACATATTGCAGTGATCTGTGGCAAAACAAAGAAACAAACAAAAACAAACAAAAAAAGCAACAACAAAAAACTTCTAACAAAGGTAAAACCCAGTTCTGAAATGAGGGATCTGTCTGCATTTCTTGCTACCTGTTTCTCCACCCCTAAAATATGCACACATACACAAAGACAGAGACATGAAGAAAAGCAAAGAGGGAAAAACACCCACCAAATACATAGTCTTCAAATAGTCATTTTCTCAATTTGGAGTGCTATCACCTGCCACAGATGTTTACCTCACTTGTCTCCCTGGACTTTCAGATATCCCATCCATTTGAATTTTCTTTTCTTGCAGTGCCCTTCCTTAGATAGGCCTTTCTGGTTCCCCACTGATAACACTCTGGTTCAGTACAAACTTAGAATTGCGCTTGATAACAGATGATCTCTTGAAACTTAGCAACCTGGATTGTTTATCTGTATTAAGTTTATTCTAACAAGTCCTCCTGAAATATTTCCAATACGTGATATTAGGATAAGCTTGGAAAACCACAGGTGTTGAGTGTATCTAGTTGGGCAAAATAATCAACCAGTTGACCAAAATAATCAACCAACAATTTTGTTTGTTTGTTTGTTTTTCTTCTCTTCCACTTTCCATTAAACAAGGTACCATTTTCATTAGTAGAGGTTGAGACAGGATAAAATCTTCACCTGTGTCATAAGAGAGACAACTGGAAGCCATCCATAGAGATTTTTATTTAATGTTAGTAAAGTTGTATCTTGGAGGAGTGTGTTATTTATCTATAGAATACAACAGAGTATTCATGTCAGTGAGGGTGAACATCCAGAATACATTATAATCCCTTATGGAATCAAGTGTTTTCTCTAATAAAGATTAAAGGACAATGCAATTGAAATCTTACTCATTCTGTTCCCAATCGATTAGTTTTATCTCTGAAGAGGTGAATTATCCCACAAGATAAAATAAATTTGAAAGCATGAATTTGCTCATGTAACCCTAGCACTGAGATATGTAATGCAGATTTTTGTGTATTTTTGTGTCTCTCTCATAATCCTCATTATGTTGTCAGATTTTATTTTTCTAGTTATTATTTATAGCTACCATTAGTCTACAAGTGACATTTTGTGTCAGTAGCATGTGCCAGAGATTGTAATTTGAAGTAATATAATAGTACAGAGAACAAGGTAAAAAACCAAGAGGCTGAGAGGCAAGTATATGTGATTCTTTAACTGTTGCATCCAAATTACTTGGCATAGTGCCTGACAAAATAAAAGATGATTCCTAAATATTTTTTGTAAAATAATTTGAAAAATGAATAAGTGAATTTAAGTATTGCCATTTTGCATCTTGTTCCTATTTTCAAAATATGTTAAATGTGAAATCTTTCTTTTGCATCTCCTACTCCTCTTTTGTTGGAGGCTTGAGGGTATATCAATCTTAGGCCTAAAAAAGGCTCATCAATAATATTGAATGAATGGTGGTTCATTCAATACAGTCCTTAGACTGTATCCCTGATATCTGTTTTCATCCAGCACATTCCTCTTAGGTAACTGGAATTATGGCAATGGTCTCAAGGTATTATGCCAATGCAGATACATTTCAAATAAAGGTCTTTAATCAGTTTCTGTATGACCTCTGAATCTATATGTAGCTGTGCCAGTTTTCTGTCTACCATTATGACACCAGCTCCACAGACAAGAGTCTCAAAACCCACTTTTTTTCATGCTCTCCATCCCTGATAACTGTGTCATATTTTTGACTGTTGTCATCGTGTGGCCTCTTGACTCTATTCATTGTTTGTTTCTGCTTTTTGCTCTCCTTAACCCATCTTCTTTGGAATGATGATCCTAACACAGTTGTTAATTCACTTTCCTCCTTTGGTAGTTCATAATGATATATCTTATAATTTGCATGCCTCTTCATAAAATAACCATGCCTCCCTAACCGCTTCATCTTTGACTTGATAATTTTGAAATTCCCAATGACTTTATGGTTATTTGAAGTATAATTTGTATTTTTCTAGACAACTGAATATGCAAATCTCTCCATCTGGAATACTTTTTTAAACTTACCTAAGTTGCAAATGCTTTTGTTTATTACATCCCATCTCAAATATTTCCTCCCCTGGGAAGATTTGACAGACTCTCTAGGGAAGATTGTGAGATTACATTTCCTGCATGTCATGTGTATTTACCGTTATCCTCTAAAATTTCAGCTGGATTGAGTGGAGGTAGATGAATTTAGGGAGTCCTAGAATGAATGCCCTGGGGAGGAGGGGAGGGTGTTCTGTGTTCCCCCCCAAAAAATTGTCATATAAAACCACATGTTCATACTTAAAAATTTGCATGAAATTGTGCCAAGAATAAAATCAGAAAAAAAATTAATGGAAGCCCAAATTCTAAATAATAGGGTTGAGAAGATCACAGTTGCTAAGTTATAGAGCCAAAAGAATTAGCTAAGGAGAGAAACCAGGAAAGTGAAGTGAATAGATTAGCAGAAGGAGGCAATCACCAGTTGGTGTAGATAAGTTCTGAACCTAACATTATCTAACTCTGTTGCAAATACCGTCCCCCCTCCTTATCTAAGTCCAGCTGTTGAGAAATGTCCACATTTAGAGTCACATAGACAGTGAGATACATAGCAAAGAAATACCTCCTTGACATAACCATCTTCATGGTGGATTTTATAATCCCTAATTCACATATTTCTCTCAAATAGAATATAATCTCCTTGCAAATAGAGATGACTTTTTTTTTACTTTTGATAATACTGCTCATTTAATTCAATATGTCTAAATGATCATAACTTCAAGATATGATTTACACAAAAATTATGCATGAGATATTTTACATTTTGCTGTTCTCAATTTCAAATCCCAGTGTGTATTTTATAATTGCAGCACACATCACTTGGGACCAGCCACATTTCAAGTGCTCAGCAGGACACGTGACTGGTGGCTACCATATTGACTAGCCCAGGGATAGAGATGATGTTTTAATTATCATGTTAATTCTGTATTTAGCTGAGATCTGAACCACACTAAGGGGCAGTGAATATTAGTTAAATTAATAAGTGAAAAATCATCAACAGGCAGCAACAAGAAAATCACCTAAATAACTGAATGGTATTATAGTTATAAGAATCCTTCCCAGAAGGTTCTACTGAAATGTTTTACTGACCTAGCTTAATTAGGATGATACCAGCTCTTCCTTCTCTCCTATCTATGTCTCTGCATCTCTTTACTGCTTCTCATGTAAGCAGCATCCTAGGAGGCACTCAGTAAACCTTTAATGAATTTGGAGATGCATTCCCAAAGAAGTGATACTGTGAGAAGAATGATCTCATGCTGAATTGAACTCATTTCTGACAGGGGCTTACACTATCCCTTAAAACAATGGGCACTCCAAAACAGCAGCCAAGAAAGGCAGCAACTGCAGGGAGATTCCTCTCCCTGCTGATGATGGGAGAGTTTTCAGAATGAAACTTATTGATCCTTGATAAGCGAATGTTGCAACTGTGAATTCTCACTCCATGATATTGAAGTTTAAAGCCCATTCTCAAAGACGTTGTGCCTAACCCACTGACTCTATTAAAAAAAATTGATGAGGCTTCCCTGTCCCTTAGTGATGTGTTCCTGGAAAGGCTTTTTTTCCGGGATGTCAGCTCATTTTGAGAGAGTCACAGAGTCACCCATCTCTTAGGGAGGCAGATCCATTAGGCAAATAATCTAATAAGGATGGGAGATGGCCATGCTCTCACTTGCCAAAATAAGTTGCTTGCTAACATTTCTGTTTTGAAATCTCTTAAGGTAGTGTCTGCTTTATAACTCAGCCATTATCAAAAGTTAGAAAGTATATTTTTGTTAATTACATTTTCTAACAGCAACAAGAGATGTTATTCAGGATCACAGAATTGTGTGTTTCAAAGAAAACTCAGAAATTACCTAGTGGTAATTGTATCTGAATACAGTGGTCAGTGTATCTGAATTCCTGCCTAGACATTCCTCTGTGAGGCTTCTATTAGGGTGCTACCACTGACATGACGTAGTGCTGCTATCACACAGCTGATATGTGATCTTAGGCAAAATGGCCTTACTGCCGTAGATAACAAAATGTGTGGGGACAGAGGTCAGTTTCAGTGACCAGAATGATCATACCTGCTGTGTAAGCTAGCTGATTGAGATTTATCTAGGGTTCATTGAATGCTTATATGGCAGGTTCAGAGCTGATGCATTTCCACATGGTTACATGTAACTTTCACAGCAATTTTGGAAATTTCTATTATTTTTCCCATTTTAAAGATGATGACATTTAAACACAGATGATCTAGGTATATTTTGCCAAAAATCACAAAGATGAAATAGTAAAGAAAGGATTAGAAACTGGGTTTCCCGATTCTACTCTTAATGTCATTTCCTATGATCTCAGCACGACCTCTTATTCATTCTGTATTTACTTGATAGGATTTAACACATCATGCTTAGCTCGTGCTCAGTAATTTCTGCTCCTTATCTCTATTTTCCAAACGTCTTATTAACTAATTTAATAAATACATCAAATATGTGTTTATATATATATATAATATATATATATATTATGTATAGGTACATATATATAATACTAATATATATATGCACCTATACATAATATATATAATATGTATATGTATATATATGTGTATATATATATATATATATATATATATATATATATGTAATCTCATACTATGAAAGTTATTTTCCTATTATTAAAACTAGGGGTCAGCAGGTTATCACCTGCTTTTGCAAATAAAGCTTAATGAAACCGCCACATTCATTCATTCATTCATTCATTCATTTCCTGTGGCTGCTTTTGTCCTCTAATGGCAGAGCTGGAAAGTTGCAGTGGAGACTTGGAGACTTTATGGCCTGCAGCCTAAAATATTTACCATTAGTGCTTTCCAGGGCCTTTCCACAGAGTTGAGAATTCTGACTCTAAACACAGCCCTTGTATGGGTGTACTATACCTGTTTGGCTTCTTCGCTTGATTGTACCAACATGGCCCTGGAAAATGATGATGTGCTTTACAAATTAAAAAAAAAAAAAATTACTATTTGAAACGTTTGCTTATCTCTAGTTTAAACAATGGGAAATCATTTATTTCTCATGGGAAATTATTTTCATTTTTGTATGTACATATAGGGATGCATACATGTGTATTTTAAAATGTTGACAAATCCTTTTGAAAAAGACTGGATGGCAACAAATTCTCCCATATGAAGGTCTTATCTATATAAGGATATATATTTATATATATATATATATAAATATACATACAAATATATATATATATAAATATATATATCTGTGTATCTATCCATCCATCTATCTTGAAGTATCTTTTTAGCCATCTCTCACACTCCACCTTTCATTCCAGCCATTGCTGTGATAACAAGCTTTGCAAATTAGAGTTGCTTTGTCTCAGCCAAACTACATTTCTCTCTCTTGCTACCCTAAGGTTTCTCTGATATCACAGGAGGGGATGTCTGCAGGAACTTAATCCCATGAATGCACACATTTGGAGGATCAAAGGCAATAACAACCCATGGTCAATTCTTGACTAATGTGGTAGAAGAACTGAGTACTTCCTTTTTTGTCCCCAGATGCACAACTCTGAGGTGCATTCTACATGAGTCTTTAAATGTTCGAGGAAATACAGGCCCAGGTGCCTATAATGATGACAGTTTGATAATGTACCCTCAGACTGGATTTTTCTTCTTCCTTATTTTTCCTGTCTAGTTCCTCACTATTAATGTCTAGGATCACTTCCAAAACTAAGCTAACTGTATATACACACCAACTCAAAAACACATGATATAAAACTGTATATGCGTCTATGTTGCATATATTTATTTGAGAAGTGGCATATGAGAAATACACTTCCAGAAATTTTCCTTTACTGCGACCATATTATCTTTTAATATGCATATCCTTTCCCATGGTAGTTGGATGAGCCATTTGAATCTTTTTCAAAATAGCATTTCAGAAAATAACTATTTAATATTCAGAGTTGACAATGAAAATAAAAACTGTGTTTACCTCCCAGTATACACTGTATGATATAGCTTCAATGCAATCTGTGTGGTGGTAGAAGTGGGTGGAGATATATACTCACAGGCATGCACAATACACGAGAACATCACACAAAAGACATTTTCGACAATATGTTTATCCTTATATACATTAAAAATGGTGTAATTTTAATTGTATAATGAGATGTTTTGTTACAATATATGAAATACAATTATTTGAAACCAGTCATTCATATATATATATATATATATATATATATATATATGACATATAATATTGGATAAAACATAAAACAGGGAAATTTAAAATAGAAAATGCTGATAAAAAAAGCAGTGAAATACTTTTCACTAAGCCGATGTGATTAGATTTACTATTAGAGTTTTATTTGAAAAACTTTTGTTGCTAGGTTCTCCTCTTTTAAAAATTGTTATCACTCTTCATTTTTTGGACAGGAAAATAAAACTGATATAAAATACATTGTGTTATAAAGTTGCTATTTTGTGGTAATATTAAAGTCCCTTCTGGTTGCACAATCTCTCTTATTTTAAGTAAGATGGTATTTATCAGCCATATGTGAATATAACTGGCATTGCCAAGCATAATGGACAATAGATTTTACCCTAAGTTTACAGAAGACATAGACACGTTCTTCAAAATGATGTTTCTTACACTCACCTTCCATAAAATCTGGTGTTGTAGTATTATATCTTTACTCTGTGTAAGTATTTTCATGTCAGACCCAGAAATTATGTCTCCTCCTCCTATAAAATCTGTCCTTGATCCACAAAAGAGAGGCATCTGGAGAAAATACAGTTCTTCAACACAGGTTAGTGTGATGGACAGATTACAGAGACTAGAGTCAGATCTCTTATAAGTCTGTGTCTGGAGTGAGTGAATGTGTGTGCATCCTTCTCTGACCTTTTGTCTCATTCTCAATGGGTAAGTTTTCTATTGCTGCTATAAGAAATTACCACAAAGTTAGTGGCTTAAAACAACACAAACTTATCTTGCAGTTCTGTAAGTCAGAAGTCAGACAGGGATCTCATTGGACTAAAGTCAAGGTTATCAAGAAGATGACATTCCTTTCTGGAGGCTCTGGCAGAGAACTGTTTTCCTAGACTATTCTATTTTCTAGAGTCCACCCACACTCCTTGGTTCCTAGATCCCTTTCTCTATACTAAAGTCATATCATAGCATCTGTCTGACCATTCTTCCACAGTAACATCTCCTTCTGACCACAGCTGGGAAAGGTTCTCCACTTTCAAACACTCATGTAATTACATTGGGCTCATGATCCATATAATTAGAGAGCTCACCAGGAGAATTTCCCTATGTCACAGTCCATAATCATAATTCAAATGACACTGAATAAGTATTTTTTTCTAGGTAAAGTAACAGTAACATGTTCAGTAGATTATAATCAGAATATCTTTAGGGAGAAGGATTTGATTCTACTTACCATACTCTATGTTGGGATTTAAAATATTTGTTTCCAGTAGTTGGGAAGATGCCAGTGTAGGAGGACCCTTAGCTTGATTTGTCCCACAGATAACACTAGATAACACCCATATCAGTGTAAATAATCCAGAAAATGACCTGAAGCCTGGAAGAACAAACCCCACAACTACAGTCAGGAAAGAAGCCACACTGAAGAAGGTAGGAAGGACAAAGATATGGTCTGGGAGCAAAACAGACCTGGCCATCTCTAGCGGGGAGGGAGCCAGAGGTGTGGAGAAGGATGGAAAACAGATTTTCACACTGGGGAGTCCACAACTAGGGAGGACTAATCTCCATAATATTTGCCATTGAAGGTGAAGGCGGCCAAATTTCATGAGTTCTTAAAATAATGGGACTTAAAGCCTGAAATTTAAAAATTGGCGGGCTCACTTCTGGGAGAACCTGGACTGTGTTAGGAAGCAGAGCCCACACTCTTAATGAGACAGAATGACAGACAGACTGTGAAGATATGGCATAGAATGAGCAATTTGAAAAATGCTGGGACAGATGGGAAGGAGAAGGACTTGCTCATCTAAGGATACTGTCCAGAGTAACAAGGATCACCAGGAGAAACCCTCCAGGAAGAACAAAGCTGACAAGCACTATTTCTCTCCCCTAATACCCCACCCCCAGCATAAAAAATGGCTACCTGCATGAATCAGCACAGCACCAACAGTCCTTACCTAACTTGCTTGCACCAAGTCCCTTCCCCACCCCCCGCCAGTGCTTTGTGAGATCTGGCCTTCCCAGTCAAACTCCCCTCAATCCTGACATTGCACGTCCCTCCCCTAGAAGACCTGTGGAAACCCTGCCAACACTGCATCTCCTAAATTGTGCATTTTGCCAGACCTCAGTTTCAGCGGCTGCAGGGGCATGTCTAAATTTGCAAGCAGACCACTGCATAACTTGCTGCCCACAATAGGCAAAGAGAGCCTCTGTAGACAACTGGGCTAAAGCAAAACAGGACAAAACTCAAAAGCAGAGCTTATGCAACACACATAGGAGACACTTCCTGAAGCACCAGGCAATGGGGAACAAGGGACACTGCATGGCAGGACACTAAAGAACCTCTTCTTCATAAGACTATTACCATTAAGAGGAAGAAAAGGAGCTAACATTCCTAACACAGAGAAAGAGACAAAAAGCCAGACAAATGAGGAGACAGAGAAGTATCTTCCCAATGAAAGAACGGAACCAAACCACAGGGACAGACCAAAGTGAAACAATTATAAGTAACATGCCTGATAGAGAATTTAACGTAATGTTCATAAAGACACTCACTGGCCTGGAGAAGAGAGTGGAGGACATAAGTGAGACCCTTAACACAAAAATGAAAAGCAAACAAACAATCAGGGGTCAAGAAAACAATAAATGAAATTAAAAATACAGTGGATGTAATAAATAGCAGGCTAGATGAAGCAGAGGAATAGATGAACAGCTTAGAAGACAGAGTAATAGAAAATGACCAAGCTGAGCAAAGGAGCTAAAAGAAAATTATACAAATTGAGACTAGTTTTAGGGAACTCAGTGACTCCATCAAGCATACATAACATCCACATTATAGGAATCTCAGAGGAAGACGAGAGAAATAAGGGGGCAGGAAATTTATTTGAAGAAATAATAGCTGAAAATTTCTTTAATCTGGGGAAGGAAACAGATATCCAGATCCAAGATGCACAAAAATCTCCCCAAAAATTCTACCCAAGGAGGTCCATACCAAAACGCATAGTAATTAAAATGGCAAAAAGTAGCAATTGATTGAATTTAATAAACAAATGCAGCAAGTAAAAAAATTAAAAAAGACAGTTACATAGGAGGGAAAACCCATAAAGCTATCAGTGGATTGTTTAGCAGAAACTTTACAAGCCAGAAAAGTGGCATGCCACATCCAAAGTGCTAAAATTGAAAAATCTGTAGCCAAACATATTCTATTGAGGAACACTATCATCCAGAATAGAAGGAGAGATAAAAAGTTTCTCAGACAAACAATCTCAATTGTTCTCAATTGTTCTCAATCTAATCCCAAAAATTACACGAGTAAGGGAAATTTCCAAATTCATCCTATGAAGCCAATATCACCCAGATACCAAAACCAGACAAAGATACCACACACAAAAAAAGAGAAGTACAGGACAATACTTCCCATTAATATAGAGCAAAAATCCTCAACAAAATATTAGTAAACCAAATCCAACAATATATTTTAAAAAGTCATACACTACAATCAAGTAAGATTTATTCTTGGACTATGAGAGTGGTTCAATATTCACAAAATAATCACTGTAATACATCACATCAATAAGAGAAAGGATAAAAATGACATATTCGTTTCAAAAGATCACAGGAAAAGCATTTGACAAAGTACAACATTCATTCATGATAAAAACCATATGCAAAGTAGACCTGGAAGGAACATATCTCAACATAATAAAGGCCTTATATGAAAAACCCAAAGCCAGCACCATACTCAATGGTGAATTCTTGAAAGTTTTCCAGTAAGGTCAGGAAAAAGATGAAGATGACCACCGTTACCACTTTTATTCAAAACAGTAGTGGAAGTCCTAGCCACTGCAATTAGAAACCTTGAAGAAATAAAAGACATCCAAATTCATAAGGAAGAAATAAAACTCTCACCATATGCAGATGACATGATACTATATCTAGGAAACCCTAAAGACTCCACCAAAAAAACTACTATAACTGATAAACGAATTTAGTAAAGTTGCAGAATACAAAATCAATGTACAGAAATCTGTTGCATTTCTATACACTAATAATGAAGCAACAGAAAATGAAATTAAGAAAACAATCCCATTTATTATTGCACCAAGAAACAATAAAATATCTAGGAATAAACTTAACCAAAATGTTTGAAACACCTGTACTCTGAAAACTACAAAAAACTGATGAAAAAAAAAATCAATATAACACAAAAAAGTGGAAAGACATTGCAGCTTCATGGGTTGGAATGCCGAATATTATTAAAACATCTATACTACCCAAAGCAATCTACACATTTAATACAATCCTTATAAAAATGCCAACAGTAAAAAAAGGGGGAGTGCCTGGCTGGCTCAGTCATTTGAGCATCTGACTCTGGATTTTAGCTCAGGTCATGACTGCAGGGTTTTGGGTCAAGACCCACATTGGGCTCCATGCTGAGCAAGGAACCTGCTTAATATTCATTCTCTCTTTCTCTCTCTCTCTCT
Source organism: Panthera leo (assembly GCF_018350215.1). Classification (NCBI taxonomy): domain Eukaryota; kingdom Metazoa; phylum Chordata; class Mammalia; order Carnivora; family Felidae; genus Panthera; species Panthera leo. The sequence goes on from NC_056693.1 coordinate 39,505,282, forward strand.
CTCTCTCTCTCTCTCTCTCTCTCTTCCCCTGTCCCCTGCTTGTACTCCCTCTATGTTGAGGGAGGAGAAGAGAGGAGAGGAAAGGAGAGCAGAGGAGAAGAAAATACCAAAAGCATTTTGCACAGAACTACCACAAAGAATCCCAAAATTTGTATGGAACCGCAAAAGACCACAAATATCCAAAGCAATCAAAAGGGAAAAACAAAAATGTAGGTATCACAATTCTGGATTTCATGTTATATGATATAGTGCTAGTAATTAAAACAGTATGGTACTGGCACACAAATAGACACATAGATGAATAGAATAGAGCAGAAACCCCAGAAAGAAACTCACCATTATATGGTCAATAAAGTTTCAAAAAAGCAGGAAATAATATACAATGGGAAAAAAACAAGCCTTTCAACAAATACTGTTGAGAAAACTGGACAGCCACATGCAAAATAATGCAACTGGACCATATTCTTACACTATACACAAAAATAAACTCAAAATGGATTACAGACCTAAAACCTAAGACCTGAAACCATAAAAATCTTAGAAGAGAGCACAGGCAGTAATCCTCTGGCATTGGCTATAGCAATATTCTTCTAGATAGGTCTCCTAAGAAACAGAGACAAGAGAATCAGAAGCAAAAATAAATTAATGGGACTCTATCAAAATGAAAAGCTTCTGCACAGTGAAGGAAACAATCAACAAAACACAAAGGCAGCCACTGAATGGGAGAAGACATTTGCAAATGATATAACCAATAAAAGATTAATATCCAAACCATATAAAGAACTTATACAAGTCAATACCCCAAAAAGAAATAATGCAATTAAAAATGGGCAAAGACATGATGAACAAACTTTTATCCAAAGAAGACATACATACATACTCATCATCATAGAATCATAGAAACAGAAATCAAAACTACAATGAGACATCACCTCACATTGGTCAAAATGGCTAAAATCAAAAACACAAGAAACAGTAAGTATTGGCAAGGATGTGGAGGAAAAGGAAACGTGTACACTGTCGGTGGGAATGGAAATAGTTGCATCCACTCTGGGAAACAGTGTGGAGATTGCTCAAAAAAATTTAAAATAGAACTACTCTATGATCTAGTAAATGCACTACTGTGTATTTACCCAAAGAATACAAGAACACTAATTCAAAAGAATACATGCACCTCTCTGTTTATAGCAGCAACATTTACAATAGCCAAATTATGGAAGCAACTCAACTGTCCACTGACTGATGGTGGATAAAGAAGTGGTATGTGATATCACACACACACACACACACACACACACACACACACACACACACACTAAATTTATTATTCAGTCATAAAGAAATCTTCCCATTTGCAACAACACGGATGGAGCTTGAGAGTATAATGCTAAGTGAAATATGTCAGAGAAAGAAAAAAATACCATATGCTCTCACTCATAACTGTAATTTAAGAAACAAAACAAAGGATTAAAAAAAAAGAGTGTGTGTGAGAGAGAAAAAGAAACCAAGAAATATACTCTTAATTATAAAGATCAAAATGATGGCTATAAGAGTAGAGTTGGGGTTGGGTGCAGAAATGGGGAATGTGAATTAAAGAGCACACTTGTAATGATGAAAGCATAAACCGAAATAAAAGAAAGGATCTGAGACCTAATGTATGAAAGCTAAAAACCAACTACCTGCTCTATAATAAGTAATGCCTTATTGAAATACAATGCCAGGGGGCGCCTGGGTGGCTCAGTCGGTTAAGCGTCCGACTTCGGCTCAGGTCATGATCTCGCGGTTGGTGAGTTCAAGCCCCGTGTCAGGCCCTGTGCTGACAGATCAGAGCCTGGAGCTTGTTTTGGATTCTGTGTCTCCCTCTCTCTGACCCTCCCCCGTTCATGCTCTGTCTCTCTCTGTCTCAAAAATAAACGTTAAAAAAAATTAAAAAAAAAAAAAAGAAATACAATGCCAGTAATACAGCTGATTTGGTTAGTTCATGAATAGAATAGAATAGAATAGAATAGAAAAGAAAAGAAAAGAATAGAATAGAATAGAATAGAATAGAATAGTAAAATAAATATTTGTTTCATAGAACTAAAAGATTGATTCAATTAGATGACATGGGTAAAGATGGATGGATGGATGAATGGATGGATAGATGGATGGATGGATAGATAGATTAGACAGATAGATGATAGATAAAAATACTCATTATTTGGATATTATATATGTGGGTTTATACACGTTTGTTTATTTACTTTTGTCACTGAGTATGTGGCATGTCTTTCGTTCTGCCAAACACCAAAATCATAAGATAGAGTAAGATGGTCATGACTTTAAGCTGTTAAGTTTTCAAGTAGTTTATTCCATGCAAGTGATAACTATGTAAGATCTCAGGCAAGGGTGATCTTGGGTTCCTAAGAAATCCATGGAAGATGATGGGGGTGCAAGGCAGTATTTCAGGCTATGATTCAAGTTAGATGGAGATTCAGAATAAAACGATTATACATTCACAAAATGGAAAGACTAAGTTCTACATTTTAAAATTAGTTTTGACGAATGCTGGCGTTTTGAGACTTCAAACATAGCAAAGACATATATGTACTATGAGAATTTATTTTATGTATTAGCTAGGAGGATAGTAGCCCAGAAGAAAGGAAGCAAGCATACAAGAAAGGAAGTGGAGGGGGCAGGAAAGGAGGAGGGATGGAAAGTCAGATAGATGATTAATAAGTATGTAAGTCAAGTGAACCAGTAACTAAATAATCAGTTTTCTACAGGCTGAAAGAGCTAGTTCTTGCATTTTTGTCTTCTAGCAGACATAACACACATTTTAAACCATCAAGATGCATAGGATGCCTTTCAAACTTTATAGAAAGTGTGGTGCCTCTTGAGAATTGCATGGATGCTTTAAGGTAAATGACTTCAGTGTATTTAGTTGTTTTCTGATATTAATGCTAATTTATCTTACAGTACATCACAGAACATGGTTTGGAAACACCACCACTATGTTCAGGACTCTCCCAATTGCAGCACATGCTTGTTCTTTTCATTAGAATCCTACCCTTTCTTCCTCATACACTGTTATTAAGAGTTAGTTTCACCTGGAGTGCTAGCTCATGAGTTTGTTTGCCAGGATCCAAATCCTGCTTCTGCTTCTTAGTGGCAGTGAGACACTGACAAAGTCACTTAACCTCTCTTGGCATCTATTTTTTTTATCTTAATGCACTAAAAGTTACATTGATCATTAATGACACATGGTTATTATAAGGAATTAAAAGAGTTCATGCACATGAAGCAATTAGAAGAGTACCAGACATGTCGTATGAACTCAAACATATTCAGTATCATCAGACACAACTTCAGTGCTTCTTTGAAGAATTCTTAGAATCCTCAAGTCAGCTTCATTTCCTCCTCATATGTTTTACCAAAGCACATTCTGAAACATCTGTCATGGTGCAATAGCACTGTTTTATAATAGCCTGTCTCCTCAACCAAAGACTAAATCCTTGAAATGAAAACTAACATGGTTACTGTTGTATTCTTGGTGGCTCACAAAATGTAGGACACAGATTCAGTGCTCACAAAACAGAATCCAAATGAACAAATAAATTAATCAGTACATCTGTCGACATATGTGAAGCTGATTAAGCAGGGATTTTTTTTTTCATTTTTTCAACTAAAATTCCTCTCTCTTTCTCATATATATATATATATATATATATATATATATATATATATATATGTAATACACACACACACACACATACATACATACATACATACACACATAAAGGCAGAAAGTATTCATTGGAAAAATGTAGGAGCTGATATACAGTCATACAGAGTAGCATTAAAACAAACAAACAATCTTTGGCATCAAGCACTTGTTGTTTGACCTTGAAGAAATAACTTAACAAACTAGAGTCTCTTTTGTCTACCTACATTGCAATGACATGAAAATTCATATAAAATACATAATGGGCCTGGCACCTTGAAAACACCTAATAGCTAATAGCTATTGTGTTGGCATTGACAGAGGTTATAGGCTTGGCTATTCATAGAGCACATTACAGATTCTTAGGAATAAACAATCCTACCTAGACACAGCCACATTATTATTCTGTTTTTTAAACAAAAGTAGTGAAGTAATTTAGTGCCTTCCAGATAAGCTCAACTTTCATATATTGTTACCTGGGGCTAGGGAGAATATCAGTGGGAAAGCAACTGGTAGAAATAGATAGGGCTATTTGCTTTTTAAGTGTCTTTGGGCTTGTGAAATGATAGTTCTACAGGCAGATTTCCCAAAGCCCATGAGAGGATTACTGCTCTGCTGGAGCCTTTTACCTGTACACTAAAATAGTCAGAGTAGCTTCTTTATATAAGAAGTCTTAAGTTTGTCCATTGACTCCAAGAGATCAATAAATCCAAGTTTCTGATTTTATTCTAAGTATTCATTTGCCACTAACATAAGATTAAATGAAAAAGTTTTACTTTCAAAGAACTCATTATCATAACAGAAGGTCCCATGTGAAGTGCCAATAAATCTATGTTAAGTGTTTATGTATATTATTTTATTTAATCCATGGAAAGACCTTATGACTAAGATTCTGTTATTAGCGTCATTTTATAGAAGATGCCTCTGAACTTTGAATAGCAGATTAATATTTACAGCAAATAAGAGGTGGAAAAGAGATTTAAGCTCAGATCTTTCTCACTCCAAGACCTTGGTCTTTCCTTGAATTATACGGTCTTTCCAAAATATTAATTAATTGGCACATGTTACCGGGAAAGAGCTAGTCTATACATTGAGCTATGTGAGCCCATGGCCTTACTTTAATTGTAGACTGAATGGTCATGTGATCAGAGGATGGCAGAAACAAAAGTCCACAGGAAGACCTTTATCTCAGTGCAATATTGATGTTCAAAACTACAGTTTTGTGTTTGGGATATAGGTATCCTCTCCTCACCATTATCAATTCTTACCTGTGTAAGTTTAAAGTAGTCACTGATCTTTGCGAACTTTTCTCCCCAGAAGTTGACCTTGTGATGAATGGATAAAGAAATTGTGGTTTATATACACAATGGAATACTACTTGGCAATGAGAAAGAATGAAATATGGCCTTTTGTAGCAACGTGGATGGAACTGGAGAGTGTTATGCTAAGTGAAATAAGTCATACAGAGAAAGACAGATACCATATGTTTTCACTCTTATGTGGATACTGAGAAACTTAACAGAAGACCATGGGGAAGGGGAAGAAAAAAAAAGTTAGAGAGGGAGAGAGCCAAACCAATAAGAGACTCTTAAAAACTGAGAACAAACTGAGGGTTGATGGGTGGTGGGAGGGAGGGAGGGTGGGTGATGGGCATTGAGGAGGGCACCTGTTGGGATGAACACTGGGTGTTGTATGGAAACCAATTTGACAATAAATTTTATATTAAAAAAAAAGAAGTTGACCTTGTAACAGAGATGTGTGTTCAAGTATTCTACTTAAGAAGCAATTCTAGGAGATAGTATGGAAATAGGGAAGATATATGGGAAAAAAAGAAGGAAGTCAATATAGAGTACATTGAAAAAGACCTGATTGTGGGCAAAAACGCTTCAGTCCCACTTGAGCTCTCTAGGAGACTGAAAAGAACACATACCAGAGCTCTGCATCTTGGAAAAAAAGTGAAGAAGTTGGAAAATTTATCTACCAACTCCTGTCCCTCTTTGGGGAAGGACTACACTATAGGCATTAACCCCTGCTGTTTCTGGTCTGTGCTGTGAAGGGACACCTGTTCCAATTACCAGAGAAAATAATTAGTTAAAACATCACAGGTTATAGAATAAGAGAAGCATCAATGTGTACAGAAATGATGAGAACTGAAGGCTTGTGGATGGGGCACTGACAACATCTGCTATACTCACAGAGCCTCAAACCTCCTATGAAGAAAATAAGGATAATAACCCTTACTCTGTGCTACTTAGTTGTTACTAAAACATAAGTAAAATTAATATGAAAAAATGATTTGAAGAAAAATCTTACAGCAAATTCCATTTGTTATTCTTTTTGGTAAAATCATTAGTCCTGTTGCAACAAATCTTACCAAACTACCTTAAGTACTTCCCATACATGATGACAAAATCTAGCATATCTCATCCCATCTATCTTTGTTAAGCTAACAAGAGATACGTGACATTTTCCCTTATCATCTTGTCTTTCAAGCCATATACTTTCGGACTTTTCAGTTGAAGAGAAATTTTCTGGGTTTTTTTTTTTAAATTGCCTTTTTCTTTTTCCTTAGGAGGTGGTCAGGAAATAATTTGAAAGGACATTCTCGGGAGAATACCTCATTCGTCTTTGTGCATCTTCAGTATTGACTACATATTGGAGGTGATTCATAAATATTTGACAGATAAATGAATGGAATTTATAAAGCCTTACATGGTAGTCTAAGGACCGTAGAAGTCTACTCCTCTATGGGAACCCTGGGTGGCTCAGTCAGTTAAACATCTAACTCTTGAATTCAGCTCAGGTCATGATGTCAGAGTTCATGAGATCAAGCCACTTCAGGCTCTGCACTGACTGTGTGGAATCTGCTTGGGATTCTCTGTCTCCCTCTCTCTGCCCCTCCCCAGCTTGTGTTCTCTTTATCTCAATCAAGATAATAAACACTGTTTTAAAAGTATATTCTTCTAAACTTACTATTTTTAAAAATTTTTAATTATCCATTTTCATTCCATTCTCTCATTTGGGGATTTTAAAAGAACAGGGGCGCCTGGGTGGCTCAGTCGGTTAAGCGTCCGACTTCAGCTCAGGTCACGATCTCGTGGTCCGCGAGTTCGAGCCCCGCGTCGGGCTGTGGGCTGATGGCTCAGAGCCTGGAGCTTGCTTCCGATTCTGTGTCTCCCTCTCTCTCTGCCCCTCCCCCATTCATGCTGTGTCTCTCTCTGTCTCAAAAATAAATAATCGTTAAAAAAAATTAAAAAAAAAAAGAACATTAAAAAAATGTTTCTTCTCATACCTGGTTTATTTCTTCAAAAGAATAATCATGTTCCTTCCCTGGAACATAGGAAAGCTTGGCATCATTTGTTTATCTGATAGATACTATTGATTGACATCTGGTCATTTACTACTTAAAGTAGTTAAAAGTGTATTTTCCCCCCTCTGTGGGATTCACAGAACTTTTGTGTACTTAGTGAATGCATATACTTCAGTAAGCCTACCATCGATATATGAGGAAAACATTAAATTTAAATGATATAATAGCATTTGGGGGATGCTATCTCTTTTCAAATGTATAAATTGGGGTATCCAACAACAAAACATTTGTGTTGGCATGGGTGGGGGCAACAACAGCATTGCTGTTTTTAGGCAATTTAGAATTTCAGAAATGAGGAATTTAAAAAAAAATCTACAGAGTAAACTCAAAAAGCCAGGCATAAAGTGCCTTGAAAAATATGCTGATCTGGTTGTGATGCATACAATTATTTTTTTTTTCACATGGGGATGACACAGCTAAAATTATACTACAAATATATGTTCCAGGTAGTACCAGATCCCAGGCTAGCACTTCCACCATGAAACCTATAGACTTGGACAACAACATGGGGTGACATTTCTCAGGCTCAAGCAGGGTGACAATCTCTCTGAGAGAAGGAGAGCTCACAAGGTGAGTCCTGTCGTCCAGATATCTGTTTAGAGAAAACCTCTCATCAGACAAGGACAAAGTCTGAGCAGAGCACAGCTGTCCACAGAACTGAGGAAGTAGACATCTCAGATAAGGGCAGCTGAATCTGAGAGGTGAAGCATCAGAGAAGGGTCTCAGAAGTCCATGTGGGATGTCCTGCATATTTGTGGCTGACAGCTGGGTTGTATGTACATGGGCAGAGTAGAACCACCTGAGGTTGATCAGAAAGTGGCTGCTATGCGGTTGAAAGCAGGAGGAGATAAGAGAGATGGTGCATAGAGAAGGATGGGGTCTAAGGACTTAGGGTTCCAGCCCCTCCAGAGTGGAGAGATTTCCTTATTACCTTATTCTCAACCCTGCACCACTTAGGATACAATAAACGCTGTGCCTTAGGAGCAAAGAAATGTAGTTCACTGAGGAGAGGATGAAAATGAAAGGCAGAATGCCTACTGTCCATACATAAGTTCAATGTGAAGTACCAAATAAAACATTGAAGAAAAAACAAAAAGGCAAAAAAAACCCCAAAACACCTAAGCTGAGCTTTTGGCAGAAGGATGGAAATGAGCTCAAAAACGTCCATATTATCCTGAAGTTAAAATGAACACATATATTTAAGTTTGATAGATTGTATTGTGATGATGAAGATTGATGGGTTTTGGGTGATGTCCAAGTTTCTAGATTCAGTTACTAGGTGAATGATGACATTTATTTTAAATCTGGGAACCATGTAACATGCAGGTGGGGAAGAAAGATGCATTTATTTTGGGTATGATAGGTTAAGTTGTCTTGCAGATATCCTAAAGGAGATGCATCTATGGTAGTAGATACAGAGCTCTGCATTTCAGAATGAGTTCATACTTACCTATAAATTAGAGTCATTAGCATAAAAATGAGAATTACAACCATGAGGGTGGATGAGATCACTCAGTTGGAGATGTTAGAGAAAAAAAATATCTGCGAATACATAAAAATATGAATATTTAAGAGACAGGCAGAGGAAGTGAAGTCAATGAAGAAAAAAGAAAGATAAAAGAGTGAATAAAGAAAAATGATGTCACATAAGCCAGAAGAATAGAGAATATTGAGGAGGCCAACATCAATAATGTCAAATGCAGCTGAAAAGCCTACTAAAAGAGTCAATTTAGATCTGAAGCACATTTATTGGATTTGGCACTAAGGACCAGGACTGGCAAGGGACAAGAGAAAGAAATCTTGGCCTAAAAGCTGGAGCATTTATATCCAGATTCCAGGGACACAGAACACATCTCTTTACCCCCACGTACCTGAATACCCTCTACTTACAAAATAGGATGATACAAAATAGGTTGTAGGAAGATAAAATGCAATAATGCGTGTGGAACCAACTTCTTACTTCTGGTATTTCCGCCCCCTCCAAATAAGCTACTTTATGTACTACTCTACTTTGTGAGGAAAGAATAATGTATCAAAAGTATTCTATCATATTTTCATCACCCAAGAGAGATTAAATTATGTCACTATAACACAATATCAAAAATCTTCATAGGTTAACATAACTAAATTGTATTTCTCATATCCGTGCTATAAGACCCACACAAGTTGGTGGTGAGTTTGGGCCCATACATTCTCCCTACGTCGTCTTAAGATACACTTTTATACACAAATGCTTTTGGGTTCCTTGTGGTATGGGACAAAAGAGCTGAAAAATCAAATACTGACAATTAAATGTTTTGTCCTGGAAGTGAAGGCCATTTCTTTTCAAATACTCCCTGACATAATTAGATACTTAACAACTCCCAATTTCAAAGGTTTAGAAATTTCCAATTTTCCTGTGTTCTCTCAGAGGAATAAGAATTAGAAATATTAGAATATATACAATTACAATACTCTAAAATTATATTAGGATACAAGTTATATAGAATGATACACTTAAAAAGAGACATACATACTCTTGACCTCATTCAATGCACAACTTTCTTTTGTCCCCAATTTTGTCACTTATGACATGTAACCATGTCCATAGACTTTTTAGAAAAGCATAGTCATTCACTTATATTAACCCATTATTTAATTTATTATATAGGAAGACATTATTGTTCTGTGGAAAGAGCAAGTATATTGGGTAAAATACACATGGATTTGAATTCTGGATATGTGTTGTAAATACAAGCAAAATACGCTCCAGTATTTATCATTTTTATTTAGAATATAAAAGCAATATATAACCCGCAGAGTTTTCTTTTTTCTGAAAATGAAATGAGATACATAACATCACTGAGCAAAATACCTTAAACAGAATTAGTAAAGCATTTTATTCATTTTTTTTAATTGGCCAAAATTAATCTAGTCAGATCCATTCAGTTTAGAGATGATTTTGTATCTTTAGTCTCTACTTAGAGAATAGGTTCATTTTAGCTTCCATGAATAATTGATTGAAAATGCCATTAAATGAACATACTTTGACTGTCAGAAGATATAGTTTTACTGTTCATCCATATTCCACCTTCCTCTAGCTCCTATGGATATACTGCCTAGGTAAGAAGGACAACTTGCTATCTCCAGGATATCAAGTTTCTGATTCAGAAAGACTTACACATGTTTTTTTCTACGTTAGTTCTCTGTGTCTTCTGACGCAGATTCAGATCTGAAGATTCACACTATGCTGGTCCACAATAGGGCCATCCCCTCCCTAATCTAAATCACTATGCACACCTTACTCATACTCTTCTACATGTAGGAAGGGATACAAAAGAAATATTTTGTCATTACGGCTCATGTGTTGCTTTCATTTAATTGCTCTTTTCCCAGAACCCATAACTCAAAGTCAATACTTTAATCAAAATGTTAGGTCAGGCAACAAAATTGCCAATAATCAGGTTAATACCCAATCACTTATTTTGTACCTTACTTGAATGAAACCATCAGAGACAACATCTATATTTCTGTTGTAAAAGGAAATATACTTTTTTGAGGGAAATTAATTATGTCATTTCTCATAGCTCCTTTCTTATCTAATTTATTCCACTGCAGTAACTCAGGAGTGACTGTTAAGAAGGTGGCAAGCATCTTCTCATGACCAAAGAAGTGTTGTTGGCAAATGATGCTGTTTGTATCATTTACAGATGCTCTTGTTGGCTTTGACCAGTGGGAAGGAAATACGTTTAGACATCTGGTCATGGTTTGATTTATTTAATCCATGAATATATATCTCAACTTATCAGAGATGCTAAAAAAAATAAGTCTTGCTCCCGTTTCCAAAGCACTGAGCTGGAATCAAGAATCAAGGACTAGGCCATTTGCCACTGACTGTCAATAATATACATCAGTAATGATTCATCCTCCCTGAAAGCAAAATCACTTCTTTGCATGTTCTTTGGAAAATGAAGAAATAAACTTATATTTTTACTATAGGAAAATAGGGGAAGTGTAAAAATGGTCTAAGCATCTTTTTAAAAAATAATTTATTGAAGATAAGTCACAAGCTAAGGAAAGCTATACAGCATCAAAATATGATTGGCTCTTAAATGTCAGAGCAAATCTGTATTAATATTTTGTGCCAAATAGCAATTTCAATTTCAAAAGTGCAATCACAAATAGTAACAATTATGAACACAAATAAAAATAATTTCATTGTTTCCAAATGCCTTTCTTACTTGTTTTCAAAAAGAAATAAAAAATAAACCCCTCTATTCCAGTGAAACTGGTTTTTCAATAAAATTAAAGCTGAAATGTTGATTAATAAGAAGTATTGACTAATCCCTCTAATCCTTAAGCAGATTACTTAAAAATAGATTGATTTCTGACGGCCACAGACAGCGCATGATGAAGATATTGGGGTTTTTATTTTTTTAATTGTTACTGTGCTTTTGAAAATAAACAAGATTCTAAAACCGAAACCAAAACAATTTCCATCAATATTTGCTTGAACTACAATTATTTTATCAACGTATATATTTTGTCAAAGTATATATTTTTATCAAAGTATAAAGTCATATGTTACAATGATAAAAAATTGAATTTGGCTTCTCTAGGATTATTTCTAGTTATGCTAGTTATTATAGAGCTATATTAATCAGGTTTATCTAAGGAGACAAAAAAATAAGGTGGATATATGCACAGAAAGATGGTGAGGGGAGAGAGAGAGAGGGAAAGGGAGAGGAAGAGGGACACAGGCGAAGGGAGAGAGAAGACATAATTTAAGGAATTGGCTCCCACTTTTAAGGGAGCCTACAAGTCTGAAATTTGCAGAGCAACTCTGCACACTAGAGACCTAGAGAAGACTGATGTTGAAATCTCAAGTCCAAAGGCAGTGTGTAGACCGAATGCTTTCTTTCTCTAAGAATCTCAGCATTGGTCTCTGTTCTCAGTATTCCAGCATGCTCGTCATTCAGCAGTATAATGCCTAGATCAATCTCAATGGATGGAAGTCCATGCATTGGCCCATATAGCCTCTATCCCAATACTTTGACTACCAAATTCATGAACTAAGATGCACGTCCTCAAAATGACCAACAATGGAGGCTAACTGAGGTCAGTGGCTTATTCATGCTATCTTCTTAATTTTTAGGGTCCTTCCTCTATTGGATACTCTCTGCTAGGAGTTTACATGCAACATAAAGATCATTCTCTGTTCAATTTTATATGCCCATTGCATACTTGCTCTCTAGATCTCCTTATCCATAATCATCCAATCATTTTATTTCTAGGCCTCTGACCAGTTAGGTTAGCCATTTGCTACTACCTATGAGTCCATGTATATTCTTGTCTCTGACCATTACACTTTTCACACATATTAAATGACCATGTGCAACACCCAGAGATCTTCCCACTATTCTTCTTTTTTTTTCCTTTTTTTCCCTCCCTGGTTCATGATCACATACTAGTGGGAATGTACTAAAGCCATTGATATTTATCTCACATGCACATACTCAGTCAACCTTTGTAAGTACTCATATCCTCTTTCATCATCACATTCATATCCTCTTTCATCAGCTGGTGATTAAAGACATTGGCCTTCAAGAGAGGGTCTTTGTGTGCCTACAGAATCCACTACAAAGAACATCTGTCATATTTTTGACCACCAGGTCAAAGAATATGGCATCAATACCAAAGATTACGTAGTTGAAAAAACTCATATAGGAATTTATATTTTCACTTGATCTTGAAAATTAATAGGGGGTAATTGTAGAAGAGATGAAAGGATATAGAGCCAAAGTGATCAGCATTTGAAATGCATGGAGGCATTAAGGGGTGCTGCATATTTCAATAATAGTAAAACTCCCACGCCCTGCCACATGTCTAGACAGTGTTATGTTCCCACACCCTTCCACATGTCTAGATAGTTTTTAACTTATTCATTGAGGGACCTCTCACTTATTTCAAACAGATTAGCTCAAATATCTCTTCATACTTAATTTATTCTCTGAACATGCATTCTAACCTATTTTTACAGCTTTATTTATATATAATAGATTTACAAAACTGCACATATTTAATGTCTACAGTTGGATGAGTTTGGACATATTACATATGTCTAGACAATGTTATGCTCCCATGCCCTTCCACATGTCTAACTTAACATGAGATCTATCCTTCAACAATTTTTTAAGTGCATGATACCATGTTGTTAATTAGAGGCACTATATTTAACAGAAGATCTCTAGCATTTATTCATCTTGTTCTAGTCTAATTTGAATGCACATTTGTTGTTGTTGTTGTTTTTCTAATACTTGCTTCAGCATTCCTCTGCTAAGTCTTAATGCTCAGTTATCTGTCAATTGCTGTAGCAATGCTATAACTCCATTGAGAATGGAGACTTTTCTTATTCATCTGTGTCTTCTCACTATATAGCACAGTAACATCCCTATAGCAGGCATGTCATGACATTTTTGATGATTGAATAAATGCATGTAGTTTGTTTGGCAAGAATATAGACACTAGATGAATGAATTGAAATACGGTAGGATATAAACCTTACCTTCTGTTATCTAGCTTTGGGACTAAACAATGATGACAATGAGAAGTATTTAGAAATTTTAAAGGAGGGAGAATAAATGCTGGATTAGAACAAGAAAGATAATTAAACTGTTTTGAAACTTGTGATAGATACACAATTGATGGCTTTGACCTATATCTAGATATTACTTCCAATTCTCATCAGAAAAAAATGAATTTCAAAACATCACATATTGAAATATTTGTATGCTACAAAACTACAGTACTTTAAATTTTATCAAAAGCAAAATTATATAAAAATGTAAATGGTATATATTGTTTACCCTCTCTTGCATAATTCTCATTTTTAAATATTTTCACATATTTTCATTTATTTCACCTTTATCAACATCATGTGAGATATTCACAGTGACTTGTATTTTATACATGAAATTACTACAGACTTCACTGAAACACAAAACTTTCTGAAGAAAGCACAGCAAACCAATTGTATGTTGTGTTTAGGGTAACATGTGAGACCATAACACTTCCTAAATCAGAGCTTTCTCTATCTTGCAACTAATTGTGACAATGGGATTATTTTCCACAGTACCTGCATCTACGCTAATCATAGCATAGCGTGTGTACGTGTGATTTAGGGTTCTGCAACTATACAATGCAACATTAGCATAATTTGAGAGCTTGTTAGAATCACGTTATGTAAGTATATCAAATCAATAGGCTATCTACCTTAAACATACACAATGGTATGTGTCAATTATTATCCAATAAAGCTAGAGAAAAAAAAAAAGAAATGTAGAATGTCAGGCTCTACTCCAGAGCTACTGAATCAAAACCTGAACTTTAGAAAGGTGCCCAGGCAATCCGCAGGCACATTAAATTTGAGAAGCACTATTCTTGAATACCTAGGTTTAGGTCTTCTTGGTGCCATCAATTAGCTTTGCAAACTTAGCAAGTTTCTTTCCCATGCAATTTCTCATTTTCCTTATCTCTTAAATAAAATAGTGACCCTATCAAACAAACAAACAAATAAAAAATGATAAACAGATCATTCTAACTCTAGATTGGTTAAATCAGAATAGCTATAGATGGGAATGGGCATTGGTATTTTTTACAAAATTGTACCAGGTAAGATTCAGCCAGGATGAGATCCACTGGCCTATATCATCTTGAAGGCCTTTTCCAAATCTTGTAACTTTTACTGTGAATTGTTAAATTCAGCAGTTGTCTGTCATCCATGAGGACTGGCATACTTCGTGACACGAGGTGTGTTTGTAAAGGCCACATCCTAGAATTTAACAAAGTTGCTGCTGGCACTAATTACTTTTTTTATTATGTGCATTTATTTTTGGGAGAGAGAGAGAGAGCACAAGGTTGGGGGGGGGGAGACAGAGGAAAAAGGGAGACACAGAATCAGACGCAGGTTCCAGGCTCTGAGCTGTCAGCGTGGGGCTTGAACCCACGATGGGAAGACCATGACCTGAGCTGAAGTCAGACGCTTAACTTCCTGAGCCTCCCAGGTGCCCCGTTAATTACTTTCAACAACAACAGCAAAACAATATTTGTAAACTAAAGATAGAATATAAAAAATCATATACAAATATGTAAAAGAGTCTTATTTAATAAGAAAGATTGGAAGGTAAAGATGAAAAACAGAAGAGATAAAGAGAAGACAAAAGGTATAATGTAGATTCTCTATACTGTCTGAACCTGGTCTTACTAAGCCATTCTAAAAGCTCTTATTTTCAGCATGAATTGCTTTTGATTATTCATGTATTTCAGGGTTCACATGTGGGAAACTCAGAATATCCATTCCATGTGTTTAACTTTCATCCCTGGTAGCTTTTATGACAATATTCACACTTGGAACATATCTTTCCTTCCTGAGGCTTCTCACATTGACTCTAGCTATTCGCTGTTCACACCTAGACTGCTAGTTGATTAGTGTGATTACATTTTACTCTTCTTATTTCTAACAGTTATTCCTCTTATGTTGTCTATTCATCTTAATTGTTGTAGACTTTTGTTTAAATCTACAGGGTATGTGATTCCTCCTCAAATATGTTATAGCATGATGCCAGTTTTTATAGTTTTCAAGTATTTAAATCTCCTAAAAATCAAATTTCTTAAATGATTTAACAATATTTGATCAATTAGATTAAAAAATCAAATGTGCATACAATCCTCATAAACAATTAGGTACTCTGCAATTTTGTAAAATTACATATCATGGGGACTCTTTTTGTTTTAATTAAACAATGTTGCAAAAGTTTCTGATAAGCAGTCATTGTCTATCCATTGCCTCTCATTGTCTAGAAATTGTCATGAATTAATGTGAGATTTTCCATATCATCACTGTGTGTCCATGAATTCTTTAGAGGCATAGCCATGTGATAACCATGCCCAGATGAGTTAAACCTTGGGAAAATACATGTAAGCAGGATTTAGACAGAATTAAGGACAAAGGGAGATGAAAACATGAGGATATGAGAGTCTAAATAGAAGGAGATAGACTGACAATAAAGTGAGAGAAAAGGATGACATCGTCTACAGCGTTATGGTTGATATTAAATCCATGCAACCAAAAATTACTAAACATTCACTATGTTCCAGGCATATACAGCAACAAGAGAGACAGAGAAGATAATATGGACACTGTCCTCAAAATGTTCATGATCCAGTGTGAAACAAAATATTTTTAAACAAATCAGGATGTGCTAGTTTTGTTATAAAATTTGGAAGCAAATAACTGAACACAGAGTGGGGGAGATCGGTTGTGACTGAAGAATCTAATATTTCTCAAACGAGTTGATCATTGCCATGGGTTTTCATGTATAAGTAGGCTTTCCACAGATGTGAAAGTGCAGGGACTCAGTTTCAGGCGAAAGAAATTGTATACCCAGTGGCATAGGGACATAAAACTGCTTAGAATTTAGCAGCCATATTCAGTATTGTTCTCAACATATGTGAAATGGCAAGAAACTAGAGAAAGCAGATTTTTGTCAGAATGCGAAGTATTCTATAATTTATCCTAGAAGCAATTAGAGAGCCATCTGTGGATAAAAGGGAAAAGGCTTTCCTGTAGTCTGTATTTGGGAAGGTGAGTCTGGCCACACTGTGAAGGAGTGAAGGAGACGGTGGTAATAAGTGAAGGTCGGAAAGGGAAGATATACCTGAGAAATTTATCCCAGGCATAAGCCATAAAGGTGTTTATATAGGTCAGATGACCTCTTGCTTTTACTGTGGAAACAATTCTGGTTTAAGATAGAAGTAGTTGATTAATGACCTGTATTATGTTTTTCAGCCCTAGAATTATAAGAATTATAAGATTTTATAATCCTCTAAAATGCAGTAGAGTATGCAAAGGTTTGAAATCAGAGCTCTGGATTAAAATCCCACCTATGCCAGTGTTTAATATGCAAATTAAGTACATTCTTTAACCACTTGGACCAGAGCCTCATTTAATGCTGTAAAATGAGCATAAGCAGGAATCTTGCTGGAAGGACTAGGCCTTGTCCAGCATCTGGGACATGGAAAATGCTTAGTGAAGTGACTCTACAGTACCTTAAAAAGAGAGCTAAACTAGCCTTCTGGCTCTCGTTTTATTGCATTTTGCTTTAAGAAGTCAGCACCTATCTTGGAACTTTATTGCAAAGCCATGTGTCTATCCTCATTTTGAATAAACACCTCTCTTACCCATCACACTCTCATCACCTGTGACCAGGTGCATATTTGGACCCTCTCCATTATTTAGCAGTGAACTCTCAGAAATATTCCCAGGTCCATCTGGCAGTAATCCTAGGAAATGACAGATACTTAGATCAAATTATACAAGATTGAAAATGCCATTTGTTCAGCTATTAAAGCAATGAAAGGACACTTTTGTCAAGAAAAAGCAATATTCAGTAAGGCAAAAATCTGTATAAGATAAATATCTTTATTCTTTGTCCTAGGAGCATAAAAATAATAGCTTTATGCCATCAATATTTGAAGACATTTTGAAATGTGTTTAAATCAGAAAAACAAGGAACATCAGAAATAGTACTTTCTTCTCCAATTTATACTTCTAATTCAGCTTATTTAAAATCTTTATTTTCTAACAGCTGCTGAAACAAAAAAACATAGGGCTTGTTGTGACTTAAGAATATTTAAGTGACATATTCCTAATTTCCCTCCAGTCCCAAAATTAACAGAGTGTTCAGTAAGATAATATGCTAAATTTAAGAAGAAATTGTTCTAAATTTTTGTTACAAGCTGAGCCTAAATCTGTTTTAGATAGTCATCTATTATTTAAACCTCCCCATGGCCAAAGAGGGAGGGAAAAAAAAAACACCAAAAAACAATAACTCTCCATTGTTTCACCTTCTCTACAATTATAGCTCAGAGAGCAAGTACCATTTATTTAAGGCCTGTTTCAGAGAATGATATTAGTGCATATTATTAAAAATAGTGTGTTTTCATGAAAATTCTTGGAGTTTCTTCCTCAGGGAGGACATAGAGTGGATTAGGCTTTGATTTCTGTCTGACTTCTGCTTTTTGATTCTCCCAGTTTTCTTGATATTTAGGTGGCTGGAGATGATTTACAAAAGATGAGAACGAGATTATAATTCTTATTCATTATTCTAGAGCCACTTCTCACATTAGTATTCAGTAAGAACTGGAGAGAGGTAGGCTGGAGGACAATCACAGAGGTAGGATACATGTTTAGAACCCTTCTTTCCTTTGGACCCAGGTCTATTTCCGTGAGTCTTAGCTCTCTCCCCTCCTATGGGAAGGAATGCTCAGAAGAACCAACTGTACAGGAGATTCTAATGTAGCAGACTGAGCTGAGTCTACCCTGGACTCAAGCTGGGGCCTTGCTCACTTCAATTACGCCATCTGTCATTTCCTATTGAAACCATGTCCTTGTGCTCTGTCTCCTTCTATAAATGTTATGAACTGTGCTTACCAGCTCTGCATCCGCTGGGTATAGGACCAGGTCAGGCATGAGGTGGGTCTTTGGTAAATATTTACCGAGCATCTAAGTAGATGCATGCATCCATCCATGCCTGGATAGGCCATGAATGGTGCCATTGAGAAGATAACAAAGCATATATTACTAAGAATTGGTCATGGTAAAATTATGTTGGTCCTTGAATGCAAATAGGTATTCCAGGGAAGAAACCACCTTGCAACAATAGCAGTTTTCTATCATTTCCTCTTGCATTTTTATCATTAGTAATAATAATGATGATGATGATGATGATGATGATGATAATGATAATAAATTATCCCTAGAACCTAAAGATAGCAGATAACAGAGAGTATATAACGAGGACAGAAAATGCCCTCACAACCCCATCCTATTTGAAATATTTCTACAGAAACAGTACTAAGAATGTAGAAATATACGTGTTTCCTTTTAATGCTGAAATTCCTTCTTTTGCCACAGGTGCTGAGGTTTTGGTCCCTGGAATACCTTTTTGTTAATGGCAACTGTTATCAGCAATCAATAAACGTGAAAGAATACTCAGAAGCATTGGAGGATAAAATTGTAAAGTCAATGTCAAAACACACAACTAGAAAAATTATTATCTCATTACTGGTCCGGTCATTTTTGTAAACATTTAAAATATATATTTGCATTTTTTTCCAGGGGCAGAAAATAAAATTATGCTACAATGGAAATCACTGTAATATGATAACCCTCTTCTATTTTCCTTGTAGCTTTTCTTAAACTGTTGAAATGCAAGGCTATTGCCATATCTTTAAGGTAGCAGAAGGCTCGTAGGGCTTGTATCCCTAACACCAGACCACCCCAGGGACTGGTGCAGGCTGCTGTACCTGAAGTGGGCCTATTTATCTGGAAGTAGCAGTAGTAGCAATAGTAGGGGAAGGGGTCGACAGCAACAGCAAAGTCCTTGTATCTCAATTAATGAGGACTAGAAGTTTTTAGTTAGTGTTTAAAGTGGTGGTGCTCTCCAAAGACAATTATATGCTAAAGTCAAAGGACTCAGATGTGATTCTTTTCACTACTGTCTCTTGATATCATTATTTCCTTAAACCTTGCTCTATGCCTCTATTGTACTGATTGATAATAAAGTGTTCTATACAATGTGTCTATAAGAAACAGGTGAAAGAATGCATTTCATAGCATCAATGTTTAGTGAGGTGGAAATTTCATTCTACATGCGCCATTCCTTTGCATCTGCTATTCTACACTCTTGTTGATGATACTTAAAAAAATTAACACCTATTTGGTTAAAAAGCAGTAATCGAGGTGCCTGAGTGGCTCGGTTGGTTAAGCGTCTAACTTTTTATTTTGGCTCAGGTCATGATCTCACAGTTCATGGGATTGAACCCTGCCTCAGGTTCTGTGCTGACAATGTGCAGCCTGCTTGGGAATCTCTCTCTTCTCACTCTCTCCACCCCTCTTCTGCTCTCTCCTTCTCTCTCTCTCTCAAAATAAATAAATGAACACTAAAAAATAAAAGTAGGAATAAAATTTTTATAACATAAAACCATAGTCTAATAATTCACTTCTTCCATCCTTATCCTGCTACCAGAAGCAAGCAACTCTCCAACACATATTTTTTTTTTACTTCAGTTAGTTTTTTATATGGAATTTACCTTCATACATTTAACAAATATGCACATCCTGTTACCTTCTGACTAATCACATTTATTTTATTTTGGAAGGAGACTGAGCTGTTTCCAGTCCTGTCCTTTCTACCTCCTACTGAATAAATTATGTCTTGATTTTCAGATAAATATTTTGTTGTTGTTGCTGTAGTTGCTGTACCTATATAAATAGTGTTCTTTATTGAGCCAAGAAATGTACTATGACTTAATTCTCTGTGTATTTTTGTTTTCCTTATATAACAATTGTCTTCTTTTTCTCTTTTCTCAATTTTCTTTGAAAATCTAAGTGTTTCCATACTTTCCATGGCTCTTTAAAAACATCTTTTGATATGACTCATTAGATGGTCAAAAAGTTAGATAATTTATTAGTTTTTTTCTTTCCTTCTTTGGCCTCCAGATATCCATCTACACACACACACACACACACACACACACACACACACACACACACACAGAGTCTCCTGCTCCAGGCTACGCTACTTGCTTCCCAGGCCTGGCCATGCATCTTAGAATTCTCACTTCTGTTCAGACAATAGTTTTCTCATCAGACATTCACCCTTTTATTATTTTTTCTCAGAATATTTCTTAATTTTGGAAGATGAGACTCCTCAATAAGTTCTAGAAAATTGTACATGACATGTAAGAGAAATGTGTGGTGAAGAGTTAAAATGAAGTCCAGTGAAAAGCCGGACCTCTAAGAGGATGCACACAAAAAAAGCATAAAAGATGAGGTTCCACAGCTGAGAGCTTCGTGAACTTGAAGAATGCAAAGGGCCTCTCTGAGTACAAATCTCTCATTAGAAAACAAGGGGAGAATGATCAAAAGGGAGTTAGCAGCAAAACCATAACTAGAGTTCCCATCTCCTGACTAACCATCCAGGTCTTTCCTCCACACTATTCATCTGTCAAGTGTGTGTGTTGGTAACTTCTGTGTGTTTCTTTCAATATTCAATTTTTGAAATAATTCTGTGATGTTTGCCTTACAGTGACTATGACTATTTGCAATTAAAGAAACAGGGAAAAGAGTTATAGAAATTGATCATACTGTACAGCTAGTAAGTGGCTAATTGAGACTTCCAAACACACACACACACACACACACACACACATACACACACACACATCTACATTTAAATATTCACTGATTTTAAAAGTCTATTTCTATTCATGAGCTTAAAAAATAAAAATTAAGCAACCAAAGCCACCTTTGTTAATGTTTCATGAGCTTTCCTTTGTTCAAAATTGGTAATAGTAGTAGCAACACGCTATGTTATTACTGCTGAGCCCCAAAAGCTCAGCTTTCTCTAAAGGTCAGCTAGAAATTTTCAAAAGGCCAAATCTGATTCTACACATGCATTGCCTGTGCGGGAGGATGTCAGCGATGGCTTTCTGAATTGCTTCTCTCCTTAAATGAACCAGTGTTCGAGGTACTTCAAATTTCTAATCTGCCTGCCTTTCTCTTTTTTTTTAAACCACATTGAGTTCAATAAAATTTATTTTACAATTTAAGGTGAATAGCATTGTCCCCATAAAGCTGAAACATTAGCATAATAGTTATTAGAATTTCCTGAGCAATGTTGATACAGTATAAACATTACCCATTGAAATAAAACTACATTAATGAGGAGAAACTACGCCCACTTTCATTTGTTTAACAACTATGTACTGAATGTTCCCGTGCCTATTGCCCTGTTCCCCATCCACAGATAAGCAAGCTATCCCCTGTCCTCAAAGGAGGAAATTGCCTAGTTACAAAATGAATGTAATAGCTGATAAATTAAATGCATTGTGAGAATTATGATCCTTGCTTTCTAAAGTACTGTGTGATATGGAACATTCTCCATACGAACAACTAGGAAATAAAAATAGTAACAAGGAATCTGCAGTTGAGTTTGATTAACAAATTCAAGTATCATGACTTAAATGCATTTGCTTGGAGTATTTCTCTTGGATTTCCAGGAAGCTTTTGAAAGACTGTATCTGGATTAAAAAGTTTGGAATAAGAGATTTACTTTTTACTGTGTATAATTGCATGCTAATTGTTAAAATGCACTACTTGTCCAAGATGAAAGACGGACATTTAGGTTAGTGCTTGGGACCCAAAAAGTCTTTGTAGGATATATGCCAATTTACTTTAGCTATCATATATAAAGAAGAGTGGCAAGATAACAAAATACAAGAAGGGGTTTCAAGATAAAAATAAAGATATGAAATACGTGTCAGAAGTGGGAAATAATATTCTATTAACAGGAATGAGGCAAGTCCTTATTAGAACAAGGCAGGAATGGGAAGCAGAGCAGCACTGGGAAACCTTTCAGTATTCTGTTAAGACCTTGCAATTTGTGAGGAAAATAGGAGGAAAAAAATACATGCTGAGGGATGGGTACTACCCACCAAAAGAGAATTTCTTTGACTAAAAAGACTAATGAGTTTTTCAGGAACTTTACTTTGTAAAAAGTTCTATATGTGGCAATGTCTTTTCAGGATTAAAAGAAAATATTATTGGGTTTGTTAGTAGAAGCAGAATAATTTGACTTCATTCTTAGCAATATGGCAGATGAGATTACTGAAAACTCTGCATTACAGAATCTTTAAAATATTGGATAAACATAGAAAAACTGTACTGTTGAACTTACAAGAAATTAAGAGGAATTCCCAAGGGCCAAACTTTCAGCAGAAGCTGAAAATCAGAGTGGCACACTGGCACTGACACTCTACCCTGGGGTCATTAGTCAATTCTGATCCAATGAGCCTCAAGGGAGAAATGGAAAATACCATGGATCAGACAAGGTCAAGTGTTAACGACGAGACACTTAAAGGAATAAAACTTCAGTGAAAGCTAAACAAAAATATATAAGTGTGTGTGTGTGTGTGTGTGTGTGTGCGCGCGCGCGCGCGCGCGCGCATGTGTGCGTCCGCTTATTTGACTCAGAACTCACGGAATAAAACACCAGAACTCTTCCCTGGGAATGCTGTAACTCCAGCCTTTCCCTCACCACCTACCTATGGGGAGAGCATTGATGCCACATGTCACTGAGTATCTGGGAAATAGTACCAGCTTATCACTGGCCCCCCTGGCATAATCATGAACATCTTAAGTAAACCATATGTTCATGAAAACCACCTTGCCTTATTTCATCAACACATGGAAGAAAAACTCAGAAGGAGGCTAGAAAGAGAATGAACACACACTTGCTGAGTCTATGAGTGGCCACTGAAACCTGGGGATTGAGTGAGTTGCCTCAGCCTTGTCCCTACCAATTGGGTCAATTAGCATAGTGTACATGCCTCTCAAATGCATTTTAAAATACTGCCTATGTGATACTAAGATAAGAATGAGAGCCCCCAGTAAATTTGAAACCAACTGTATTTCTATTGCCCAGTTCCAATAAAATTTCCTTCTTTGAATCTATGTTTTCAAATTTTTGCCACCCTGTTAACCCATGTCTGCAATAAATTCATATTACTGAGACTTTAAGTAGAGGTATAAATGGCCTCAGTGATTTTGGATTTCTCATATCTCTGTATATGGCACACAATGATTATGGGAGGACAAAGAGTGGGCACAGCTGATCTGTATTTGAAATAGGGAAACAGCATACATAACATTTGGGATAGTGAACACAAAGATTTCATTTCCAGATAAAAGATAGGTTATTCCTCTCTCTGCACTCTCCTTTTTGCCTTTATTTATTTATTTATTTATTTATTTATTTATTTAGGACTTGGTGTTTATAAATGCTGAGGCTTATGTGATATGACTTTGTATTCTCCCTCATCATCACCATTGATTTCCCTGCTTTTTCATTAAAAGGTTTTGAACTTAGTGTTAAGTCACAACTGCTTCATGCAGACAATCCCCTACCACAATCAGCAATGCACTTTTCTTAAATAACAAAAGTTAAAAGCTCCTAAAGACCCGAGGACACCTTATTTAATCAGAGTGGACAAAATGTAGGGACCAAAAATTTCCTGGTTTACTGCTTTACAAGTTAGCATGTTTTTTACTCCCAATCATATGTGTCTTCTGCAATAAGGGAAACAGGATACAAAATGGTATCTTTTACAAATGTTATGTGCCTGATAGTACATGTAAATTTCACTTACCAAAAAATTCAACTATATTCTTTTACACATAATCTAAGCCTCACAAATACACAATATTTTGGTCATGCTCCCATTGAGAAATTTAGATTCGGGGGCACCTGGGTGGCTCTGTAGGTTAAGTGTCCATCTTCAGCTAAGGTCATGATCTCCAGTATGTAATTTCGAGCATGTGTGGCTTTGTGCTGACAGCTCAGAGCCTAGAGCCTGCTTCAGATTGCGTCTTCCTCTCTTTCTGTCCCTCCCCCATTTGTGCTCTGTCTCTCTCTCTCAAAAATAAATAAACAGAAAAATTTTTTTAAAGAAATTCAGATTTCAACCATATATTTTATATTTCCTGATATTTTATTCTGATATATATCCAAGAAATGAAAGCAGGTTGTCCAAAAGATATTTTCATACCCATGTCCATTGCAGTATTTTTCACAAGAGCTAAGAGAAAGAAGGAAGCAACCTAAGTGTCCATAAAAGCATGACTGGATAAATAAAATATGGTATATACATACAATGGAATATTAATCACTCTTTAAAAAGGACATTCTGTGACATGCCAAAACATGGATGATCTTTGAGGGCATTACGTTGAGTACAATAAGCCAGTTCACAAAGAGATGAATACTGTATGATTCCACTTATATGAAGTATCTACAGTAGTCAAAGTCATAGAAACTGATATTTTAAGTCAAGAATATCATAACTTCTGAGGAGTTACATGTCAGTTTCCTGGTATCATTTTCCTTATTTGGCATTTTCAGATTAGGAAAAGTAAGAACTAACATTTAATGAACATCTACTAAATGTCACATACTGTAGTGGGCAGTGCTCCCCTCCGCCCAATGTTTATTGCTTTTCCCATCCAAGTCATTTCTCACTACTCTTTTTTACAGTTGAAGATGTGGAAAATTATCTAAAATTGATATGCTCTAGTATCACATGGCAAGGCAGTGGTTAAATAAATGATGGAATCAATTAGTTACATAATCAAGATCTCAAGTCTAACTCTCCCAAGTAGAAATGTGTTAATGAGAACAATAAGACCAAAATAAGCAGAAATTGGTTCCCAGAAGCCAACCAAACTCCACACTAACTGATCAGAGCTGATCCACATAGAACAGTGTGGAGAACAGAGAGTAGAACTTGAATATCTGCAGGATAAGTAACTATCCTTCTCCCCACCTCCCCTTGAAAAAAAGAAGATATGCATTTACATGTCAACGTAGTACAACTCAAATCCAATTTTCAGACGAATCAGAGAGGTAGAAGTCAGCACCATGCAAAAAGCTACAAACTAAAGAGAGACAGCCCTACCTATGTACACTCCTGAGTCATGGAACAGATCTGTAAGAAATTTCTGAAATCTGGGTTCTGGATCTAGTCCCATTTAAGTAGGGTAAGTATATAGTGTATCCTTTAAAGTGGGCACTTTTGAGAGTAGGGTAAGTATATAGTGTATCCTTTAAAGTGAGCACTTTTGAGAGTTAAAGACTATTCTATTAATAATTAAACTTGGAGCAGAGGCATAAGCCAGAACTGTTCCAGCAGAGTCCAATGTGTGTTGACCATGCATATATAACACCGGGCCACTCTTAAGAGGGCTTCAGAATTTGTTCTGAGGTCAGTTAGTACCCATCCTATTTGCCAGTTTCTCGGGGTCATTTTTACTCCTAAAATAGTGCCTTAGACAAATTTACAAAGTTTGTTTATCCAAAGGCCAACATTTCCACATGCTCTAAATTATTTTCTATCAAAAAGAAAATAGGATTTCTTGCAAGATAAC
Organism: Panthera leo; assembly: GCF_018350215.1. Classification (NCBI taxonomy): domain Eukaryota; kingdom Metazoa; phylum Chordata; class Mammalia; order Carnivora; family Felidae; genus Panthera; species Panthera leo. The sequence goes on from NC_056693.1 coordinate 39,531,379, forward strand.
TAGGATGAAAAAGCAAGCCCCCTCCACCACTGGGGGAAAATGAGAAGTTTCAGAAATAGAATATTTTATCTCAAGCGTAAAGTCAACAAATTAGTTCTGAAGGCATAAGAAAAATCCACGCAGAGCTTCCAAAATCTCAGACAGATCCTCACAATGCATAGGACACTTCAACAGAAAGGATGAAAACACAGCCTCAAGATTTCCAGTTGTGTTTTTCCCTCTCACAAATTAACGCTTCATAATATTAACTCCTGATGATTCTGCTGAGGAAATCTGGTAAGTGCCTCTTTGAGGCTGTCAAATGAAAATGGTATTGTTTTTCTTCCCTAAAAAGATCAAAGAAGGAATTCAATGGAATGATCTCCGGTCATCATTTAACCCCCAAAATCTGAGCCTATCTCCCAGGCATTTCTTCTGTTATGTGCATTTCCTCTTTGTTAATACTTTTGGTCAACTTCTGTTTAGGAATTTAATAGTTGCAGTGTAGTCATAATGTTTCCATTTCTGTGAACCCAAAATATATGATCACTAATCAGAGTCATTAACAGCACAAAATGACAATGAGTCACATTTTCAGAGACAAAAAAGAATTCTGTTGTTGTGGATAACTGCTGTAGCATTATCATGGGAAAAGATCATTTCTTTTAGAGTTCTAAAATACTGAATTCAGTTTTCATGGCTCTGTCACTACTTTGAAGTATTTTAGGAAGCAGGGGACCCCTGCTTTTAATAACACATTGATACCAATGCCCTCTTTTTACAGATAGGGGAAGTGAATTTCACGGAAGTAAGGAATAGAGTCATTCCATGCCATTTGGCTAGCGAAGATCAGAGTCAGAACAGGAGCCTGGGTGGGACTGAGTCCCTGGTTCACTGCATTTATATCAATGTCTTTGCCCTCATAACCATCTTTGTCACTCTGATACCTGCTCGTACTTCTAATTTTAATATCACTGGTTTTCTTCTATATATGTCATCCTATAATCTCTATTTGAGTCACAAATGGTAATAATGACCTTCTCTCACCCTCCGTAAGCTCCGGCCTTAGCTTTTCTATGTGTATAATCTTGGTCTCTTTTTATCCTCTATTTATAAATGCATTTATATAGTTTAACCTTTGGTAACATGCATATTAAGTAGGACAGGCTTAAGAAAATGTCTCTGATCTTTCTTATTCCTCTGTCTCTTTACATTTCCCTACATTTACAAACTATGAATAAAAAACTATTATGGATACCAAAAATGTTTTTAAAAGAAACAGAATGGTAGGAGAATAGATAGCTTTAAGGCTTACTATAACACTAAGATGCTCAGGTCCACATTTTAAAGAAAATAAAACTGAAAGTCTTATAGGAGATGTTTTAGGAATACTCCTTGGAGTTTGACAAGTCTTCTAGCTGGTCTCTTGGCCAGCTGCCATGTTCTCTTCCATTACATTCCCATCCAACTGCTGAATTGATATTCTTGAAATGCAAAATGCACCATTTCATTAACAGTCTAAATGCCTTCTGTGACTTCTTATTGCTCAGAGAAGAGAAAATGAATTTATTAACTTTGAAGTTCTTCTCTAATCTGCCTTACTCTCTATCACCTTTCTACTTCTGCAACCTATATCTGGACCTCTGACCAACACACATGATGCTTCAGTGGAAAAAAATCTCCCAATCCACCATGATTCCCTTAGTCTCAGTATTTCTGCACACACTTCTTTTTGCCTCAACTGTGTCTCTTCTTCTTTTTTGGCTAGGAAATTCTTTTCAGTCTTTTGAGATTAAATTCAGACCGAGACTTCCTATAATGTCTTCTCCACCTTTGCATTCATCTTTCTCTCTAGGCATCTATTCGCTCAAAATATATTAGTGTATTTTCTAAGTCCCTCTTTGAGATGTCAGAGAGAACGTGTTGAAAATGACACACTTTTCTCCTCTCTTGGCACTTACCTTCTAGAGGAAAAGTAGAAAACTAAAAACAAAAACAAAAACAAAAAACGAGGAGTACATTTTAAAATGGTAACATATGCTATTAAAAAAAAAAAAAAAGAACAGTTAAAAAGGCCAGGGAAAAATGAGGAATACCATAAACCTGATTGTTAGGAAAATGTCTCTTAGGAAATGATCCGTGAGAGAAAAACTGAATGAGTAGAGAGTAAGAGAGGGGTATATAGTCAGAGGTTCAAATATACAAAATAAAATACAAAGGACCTAAGAGGAACCAAGTCTGTCCTTTTTGAAAGATAGGCAAATAAAACCATAAAGAAAAATATTTTAAATAGAATGGGGTAAGAAAATGGAAACTGGTACCTTGCTCAAGGGGGGGTAAAAAATATATATATGTATATATACACTCCTCCTTCAGTGTTCTTATAATTATTTTACATAGCATTATTAAACCATTTTTCATATTCATTTGGCTTTGTATGCTCAAATATCAAAGTCCCCTACTAGATTATGAGATACTTCCACGAGAGTACACCTTATACTTTTATCATATTTCTGTGCCTGGAATGGTCTGAGAAAACACATAGGACATTCAGGCCCAATTATTCATTCATTGATGTTTTTCTTTATTCCATAATTGTTTATTAAGAGGTCACAATATAGCAGGTACTATGTAAAGGCACTGGGGATAAATTGGTGTACAAAGATGATCACAGTCCCTGTCCTTACTATAGAATTCACAATCTTGTGGGAGAGTCATCAAATAACTACATCAATTAATATAAGATTGAAACATGGCAAGTAATGTAAAGGAGAGATGTGTGTTGCAGTCCAGGGATCAGGAAAGATGTACTTGGGGAAGTAGACTTGAAGCTACAATCTACAGGAAGAACAGGAGGTGATTACATAAAATCTGAGCTGATGAGGAGCTTGAGTAAAGGCCTGATGTGGAGGACAAGATTTGAGGCACTAACAGCCAGCTTTTCATACCATGCAAAGGGTTTTGGCTTTTATAGTAAGAACAATGGGCTCTTTCCATAATTTGGCTATTGTTGAGAGTGCTGCTGTAAACACTGGGGTACAAGTGCACCTATGCATCAGCACTCCTGTATCCCTTGGGTAAATTCCTAGCAGTGCTATTGCTGGGTCATAGGGGTAAATCTATTTTTCATTTTTTCAGGAACCTCCACACTGTTTTCCAGAGCGGCGGCACTGGTTTGCATTTCCACCAACAGTGCAAGAGAGTTCTTATTTCTCCACATCCTCTTCAGCATCTATAGTCTCCTGAGTTGTTCATTTTAGCCACTCTGACTGGTGTGAGGTGGTATCTCATTGTGGTTTTGATTTGTATTTCCCTGATGAGGAGTGACATTGAGCATCTTTTCATGTGCATCAACTGATGAATGGATAAAGAAATTGTGGCTTATATACACAGTGGAATACTACTTGGCAATGAGAAAGAATGAAATAGGGCCTTTTGTAGCAACATGGATAGAACTGGAGAGTGTGATGCTAAGTGAAATAAGTCATACAGAGAAAGACAGATACCATATGTTTTCACTCTTATGTGGATCCTGAGAAACTTAACAGAAGACCATGGAGGATGGGAAGGAAAAAAAAGTTAGAGAGGGAGGGAGCCAAACCATAAGAGACTCTTAAAAAGTGAGAACAAACTGAGGATTGATGGGGGGGTAGAAGGTAGGAGAAAGTGGGTGATGAGCATTGAGGAGGGCACTTGTTGGGATGAGCACTGGGTGTTGTATGGAAACCAATTTGACAATAGATTTCATATTTAAAAAAAAGAACAGTGGGAAGTCACTCATTTCATCTCAGCTACCCGAGGTTAATGCTCAGTGACTATTTTGAAGGTCTACTCTATGGCTGATCAGTCTTAATGTTCTCACCCTCTACTACAACCATGAAATATTTTAAAATAACAAAGCAGAGTGACTTCTCTAGCTAAAACATAACATAAAATGGCTTTCCAGCACCAGATTCCTATTTGCTTTCTCGGGGTGACTCTCCAACTTCTCTCATCTATGGACTTGTGTTAATGTCATTCATGTGGCCATTTATTGCACCCCGAATGCAATGTTATCACTTGTCTTTGTGCTTTTGAACCTCTGTGCATTAGTGCTGCCACACGTGAATGAGTTCTTGATGGGAAGAACAATTCCCTGGCTTACAACAAGAGATCAAGCATATCTTGAAGGGTCATGTATACAGGATTTATGATGTGGGGTTACCAATGACAATCTGATCTCTCTCTTGCTCAGTGAGAAACTGTTACTAGTCTAGATGGGGGATACATTGCTTTGTGGTATATTTTTAAGGTTTTCCTTCAATAAATTACCTTTTTAATTTTGGTAAAATCAGTCTACTCAAGATATGGATGATCCTGCCAATCATAATTGAGAGTTATGATCCTGCTAGTGTCTTTAGGAATAGGACTCAAGATTTGGAAGACTGCTTATCTCTACCCAAACCGGCCCACATCTTGCATATAATTTATACAGGCAGAAATACACAAAGCCTCTTAGAAATAATTTAAGTGTCTTCCAAAGGGAAAAAAAAAAGATGGAAATGAATCAGAAATCATGTCACCATACTGGGCACAATGTTCTAGTTTTATTATGACAATAGTCAGAGCTTCTGCACAAGATGTGGTTGTTTTATTGGACCCTGCTGACCACTAACTGACAAAACTAGAGATATGCCCATGGAAAAAATATGAGCAAAAAAAGAAGAAGCAAAAGAAAGAAAAGTCATAGAATACATCTTTTTACTTTGTTTCTCTCTCTAAACACAGACAAATTTTTCATTTGTCAGAAGCTATACATATATGAAGAATAGAATCCTGCATGGGCTTTGCTTTCTTTATTCATTAAAATGTAGTTTCCCAACCTCGGCATTCCTGACATCTGGGGCCAGCTGATTTGTTGTGAGGGGCTGTCCTGTTCATTGTTGCATGTACAGTAACAACTCTAACCTCTACTTACTAGTTGCCACTAGCTCCCTCTGTCTCCTGGTTGTGGCAATTAAAAAAATGATGCCATACATTGCCAAATGTTCCCTGGGAGTGTCCATAAGAACCACAAAATTACAAAAGGAGTTAAAGATCTAACATGAACAAAGAAATGTATTAAATAATTCACCTTTGCATACTGTCATGAGATTTCGTATTATGTATATCTTGTAGGTGTTATTCTTACATTATCACATTTAATCTTCACAGATATTTTTTTCTTTCTTTGTTTCTTTTTTCTTTTCTTTTCTTTTCTTTCTTTTGAGACTGTGTGTGTGTGTGTGTGTGTGTGTGTGTGTGTGTGTACACAGGTGGGGCAGAGAGAGAGAGGGAGAGAGAAAATCCCAAACAGGCTGTCAGTGCAGAGCCCACTGTGGGGCTTGATCCCACAAGCCATGAAATCATGACCTGAGCCTAAATCAAGACTAAGATGCTCAACAGAGTGAGCCACCCAGGGACCCTATCCTCACAAATATTCTTGAAGCAGATATTATTTCCTACATTCAACTCATGTGAAAACTAAGGTTCAGAAAGATTAAATAACTTGCTTAATATTCATAAACAATTAGAGGTAGGGTCAGAAAAAAAATACTCCCCATGGACCATTGACAAACTGAAAATTTTGATTAAATATAATATACTGTGATTTCTAAGTTTTACAACTAAACCTTTGAAAATCACTAACTTACTACTTTCATTCCATTTCAACCCTGAACACAATAAAAGGCTCTCGTGCACATAATGAGTTGAACATATTTTTAAAGCACTTTCACGTCATCGTTCTCTCCTACCCCTCTGATAACCCTATGAGCAGTACAGCAGAGGTTAGGATGGTCATTTTATAGCTGTAATAACTGAATCTCAGGAAGGCTGAAAGGCTTATAGAAGGTCTTATAGTTTTTATGTGACAGAAACTGTATCCATCTAATATATAATATGCATACACATGCATGTATGGTTGTCTGAGTATCATGATAACCAGATGTGTCTTTACATATTAATTTTGAAGAACTGAGTTGATTTCATAATATTGCAGGATCCCAGGAAAGGATAAATAAAACTTATTTTCTTTTCTTCTTTACTCAGTAAGCATTAAAAGTTACTTCTTACAACTTAGCATGACCTTTGCCTTAAAACTAGATTTCTTCTTTTTTGACCCCATAGAGAATGGGATATCACATTGGATGACCATAAATATACAGAGACCGCAATCCAGAAGTGAAGATTTTAAGGAGGTGCTAGAGTCATGTGGAGAAGAAGTAGGAGAAACTGTGTGGGGGCACAGGATGAAAATAATTTACTAAAAATATGGTAGAATGTGGTAAGATTGGAAGGTTAATGTTAGGAGATACAGTCAGATTCTTGGGTAGGATAGGTGAGAGGGATTTCAGTGGTTTGGCTCTAGAACAAATATATTTGACAATATGAGCCAATGGAGGGGGGATTCAGAAACCAAAGAGGCCAAGAGACATTTCTTGGAAACATGAAAAGTCCACGGAGGCCAACTAGGAGATTCACTACAGAGGTACAAGCATGTAATCATGATTCAGGGAGGTATTAAAATAATCCAAAACTTTAACTTTTGTCTGTTTCTCAAACATTATTCAGTATTGTATCCTGGAGTTTAATGAGTATAACTCCTTCACGTTTTAGAAAAGACCAGTCCATAAATGTCAATGAGGTCAAGGTAGTCGATACGGCTGTTGAAATCTTCTATATCCTTTCTGGTTTTCTACTTGTTCTAATCAATTATTGAGATAGTGAGTTTGCTGACTACAATTGTGAATTTGCCTCTTTCTCTGTGCAGTAATATAATTTTTGATTCATGTATTTGGAAGTTCGGTTATTAGGTGCATAAAAGTTCAGTAAAGAATTGGCTCCTTTATAATTATGAAATGACCTCCTTTGGCTATGGTAACATGTTTTCTCTGAAATCTACTGGTTTAATATTATGTAATATTAATTAATATTCAACTTCTTAAAATTAGTTTTAACATGGTATATCCTTTTCAATTATTTTAATTTTAAACTATTTGTGTCTTTATAAAGAGTAGATTCTACTGACAGCATAGTGCTGAATCTCATGTTTTTAACCTATGGCTATTTAGTGTTTGTATTTAATTTGAACTGTATATAATTAGTTTTACACTTATCAACTTATTACTTACTTTGTAACAGTCCTATCTGCTTATGGTTCCTTTTCTTCTCTTTTTCTGCCATCTTTTGTATTAATTCAATATTTTTTTATGATTCTACTTTATCTCGGTTTTGGGGCTTATTAGCTATAATTATTTTGTTATTTTAGGGGTCTCTGTAGGGTTTACAGTATCCATCATGATCTTTCAAGATTTACCTTCAAATTAAATATTCATTCACATCTAAGAAATGTACAGTAGTATGCTTAATTTCTCTCCTCTCAAAATGTGCGTTCTTATCATATAATTTGCTTTTATGTATGTCAATAAAATTCCTCCTTACTAAATTAATATTTTTTTAAACAGGCAATTTTCTTTAAAGAAATTTAAATGAAAGGAAAGGTATCTTATGCACTTAACCAGGTACTTACCATTTCCAGTGTTCTTTGTTCATTTCTGCAGATGTAGATTTCCAAATGGTACACTTTTCCTTCTGCCTAAAGGACATCTTTATTCTTGTAATGTGAGCTTGTTGGTCATTAATTCTTTCTGTTTTTGCATACTGGAAGAAGTATTTATTTTGTCTCCATTTGATAGATATTTTTGCTGGGTAAAGAATTTGAGGTTGACAGTTTTGGGTTTTTTTTTAAGCACTTTACGTAGATTATTCTACTATCCTCTCAAGTGCATTATTTCCAATGAGATTTCTGCTGCCATTTTCAGTGTGTGTGTGTGTGTGTGTGTGTGTGTGTGTGTGTGTATAACATGTACTTTAAACATTCTCCTTACCACTAGTTTTGAGCAATTTGATTATGATCTGCTTTGGAGTTGTGCTTGAAGTATATTGAGCTTTCTGTATCTGTGAATTTTACATTTAATCAAATTTTGAAATTATTCAGCCATTTTTGTAAAATACATTTTTCTGTATCCTATCCTCCTTTGGAATTATAACTGCATGTATATTACGTCACTTGAGCTTGTCTCACAACTCACTGGCAAAAAGAATTCTGTTTCTCTCTTTTTCTTTTTATTCATAGCTATCGCTATGCCTTAAAATTCACTATTCATTTTTTTTCCTGAAATATCTAATCTTAGATAACTTCCATCCACGTATATTTCTCCATAGACACTACAATTTTCATATCTAGAAATTTGGTTTGTCTTTTTATATCTTTTTTATATCTTCAATGTCTCTACTTATCTTTTGGGCTCATATAAAATACAGTTACAATAACCATTTTAATTTTTTCTGCTAATACCTGTGGTACTTCTGCATTAGTTTCAGTTAATTTATTTATCTTCTCATTATGACCATATTTTCCTGCTTTTTTTGCTTGCCTGATAATCTTATTATATACCAAACATTATGAATTTTAGCATGTGGAGTGCTAGTTGTTTCTCTGTTCCCAAAAGATATGTTTAGGCATTATTCTTAGACACAGTTATGAGAACTTGGGGACAAGTTTCAGGGTTTCACTTTTATGACTCCTATGTTCAATGTAGAGCTATTTCCCTGTGTATTTGTACCCAATGCCCCATTAATCATAAGGATCCCCAGTCTGGCTGTTGGGAACAGGCACTACTGTGGACCTCTGTTTAAGTGCCAGGAACTGTTAACTTTTATCTTTCTGGGTGGTCATTTCCCTGGCTTCAGGTGTTTGTTTATTTGTTTGTTTGTTTGTTTGTTTGTTTTTCATGCATGCACTGATATATACTAAGGACCTTTGGAAGATATGTTTTATTTTTCTCTGTATGTAACTCTCTCCTCAGTTCCTTTGTCCTGTGAACTTCATCCATCAATGTATTCCACATTTTCAATCCTCCTTTAATTCAGGGAGACAGTTGCATGCTTCCTGGGTTTTACTAGCCTGGAAACTTTCTCTAGACAGTCAACTAAGCCAACAGTAGTGCTAAGCCAGTAGTAGAGCTTTCTTTTTTTGCCAACACTCAGACCTAGTGCCTTTGCTGTGTTTTATCCAATGTCTTGAAAAACCTTTATTTCAACTATGTTATTTGTTTTATTATTGTTTTAGGTCAAAGTTAAATCCAGTCCCTATTTCATCTTGGTCAGAAGAAGAAATATTGCCTACCAGTTTCAAGCTCAAATTTTATCACCTCAGATAGGGCTTGCTATGAACTTCCCTCCCCTTCCTTCCCTCATGTCACCAACTATTATATCCCTTCCATATGTCCTTTGTATCCACTATCCCAATATTTTTGCACATTTTAGTTATTTGCATACTTGCTCTCTTTTTCCTCTTTTGACTATAGACAATTTCATTCATCACATCATGGGCTTCCAGAATCCAATAATTTATGTGCATGACATAATAATTGCTCATTAAATACTGGTTGAAAAAATGAATAAATCTCAGTTGTGTTATTTTCTCTCCTCCTTATATTTTCCTGTCTTATTATTAAAAACTTAATATTCTGTGCAGGCATTGTCTATTGAGGAACTTTGATAAGCAGAATATTAGGTTAAGCAAGAGGTGAATTGCCTTTTTCAGGGCCTATTTGCAATGAGTCAACCAGCTGGATGATCTGCATTTCGATGTTAGGTACAAAACTGAATATTTGTCCATGGAAAGCTTTCAAACATTATTTGAGCACCAGCCATGCTGCTGTCTTCCTGCCTATGGCACTGCTCCCTGAATTGTACACTTGAAATGAGTTTGCTTTAGCACAAAGTGGAAAAAAAAGCAGGAGATTGCTGAGAGGTGAATATGGCAAGGTAGACTCTCCTAGCAATGACACAGAAGGTGACATATGTCATCTTCTGCTACTGTGACCTTTCTATCTCTCCAGCAACACACATTATTCTGAAAAATGAACACAGTTAAAAGGAGAAAAAAATTGAGCCATCAATTGGGACACTGTTTAGTCAGAACCAGCTTGTTTACAGCTCTTTTTCGAACATGAAATGCCGTTGGACTTGTTGAATTATTTCTCTGTCCTTCTTTCAAGCAGAAAACTACAAAGCTCAAGTTAATTTGGAGATAACCCTCCATTCAAACTTTTTTTTTTTTTGCATTTAATGACATTTACATTACTTATATTTATACTCAGATAGAGGGAGAAAAAGCAATGCTAATTTCTAGGGACTACAATGGATAATTTGATTTAGGGAAATAGAGGCATGTAGGACAGACTTATGAATATAACACTCTACTGGGATTAAGTAGACTTAGTAGTGCTAAACATATGATGGATATCTGTGTGTGATAAACAGAATATTATGGGATGAGAATAGATACACCATGGGTTCTAAGGACATAGCACATAATAGTGGGATCTAAAGAAAATACAGTATTGAAATTTTTTAGCAATAATAGTTGTATAGCTACAGACACATTAGGAAAATTCTGATGTAGTAGCAATAGCATGGATTATAGGAGTCATACAAATTTGGACAGATGGGGAAACTACAACTCAGTGAGATGAGGTATTGTAGCTAAGGTCACTCGGCTAGTAAGATCTCTGAGATATAATAGGTGAAGCTCTTTGTTCTATCAGATTATTTACAGATAGATAGCAATATTGGTATTTTTTTTTAAATATTTGACCTTGTTGTAATATAGGTTAGGTGATCAAGCTGTGCTAAGTCAATTGCCTGGTGTTTATGTGGTCAGAAGTATGTCCAATTGAGTGACTTAAAAATCAACACCCAGAAGAGAGTGGACCTTTCTACCATGCTTCTTATGCTGAGACTTCTATCAGCGAGTGATTTTCTTGCTTTAAATTTAATGCTGCCTCTGTTCAAGCAGAAAATAGATTTGAAGACAATGAAAAATGCACCACTTTATTTCCCTAAGGGCTTTACTACACAGTAGGCCTTGAACAAACCTAATTTTATAAGGAGAGACAAACAACTAAGTTAATCTTCAAATGCAAAAATTTATTGTTTTTTTTCCTAAATTATTTTACTAAGTATTGATTCCCAGATTCTTATTATCCATCTTCAAATCATAGGGCTCTGTGCAGAATTTGCATACATTCTGGTAACAAAATTCATAATCAAAAGGGAAAACTGAAATAATCCCACCATGGAGCATGTAATTTTTCTGTTCAACGGAACCTTGTAAATTGCCAATAAAAATAAATTGTACTGAATGAGAAAATCATAAGAAATAAAATATCAAAGAATCCTTAGTGATAACATGGTCCAGTGATTTTTTTTCACTCTTGAGGGGGAAAAATTGATTCCTGAGAAGGAGCATTTTGATTGCAGTTTTTCCACATGGGCACCATGTTTTGGAGGATTTTCTAATACGTAACATTGCATTTATTTAAAAATAATTGTTATACTTATTTGATCAATTTTAAAAATGGGAAAATGTTCAAAGCTTGTGATAATTTGCAACAACAATGATAACTAAAACAATTCTCTGAGGTCCAAATTATTCCTGACCTTCGAGGAAATCCAGAAAGTCTGAGGGTGTGATTTCCATGGTTGGCTTCACTGGGTTTCATGATAACATACCCTCTCAAAGGAAGGTGAAAGAGGAAAAGATAGTTGTGTCCTTTTTGGAGTAAAAAACATAGAATAAGATCAGGGTGAGACCACAATGCACCTTCAAAGTCATAGAAAGAAATCTCAGAAATATATACAAATGGAATTGACAGCTAGGAGCATTAGAAGATGTGAGTAAGCTTAGAGTGGAAGATCACGGTTTAGCATAATACCTGTGTGAAATCAGTGGATTGTTCATTGCTAGTCTCTTTTCACTCTTTGGTATCTCATAAGTACAATAGATTATAAGTGTTTATAGAGAAGGATGCCAAATAGGAGCCTATGAAACATAATCCCAATCTTTAGATGCCTTAGTTAAGCCCCCAAAGTGTTTTAACAGCCTCCTTTTACTGTAGCTCTAAAAAAATTTACAAGAAGAAGGACCTATGTTACTATATAGCATAAGGTCCTATGGTACTCTACAGTATCAGTTTCCAATACTCATGCCATGTCTTTCCCGCTAGAAACAGCATAGAATGTGTATGCTTTCCAACTCAAAGTTTACAGCATTCCATATTATCTTATAATCGCACTATTTAACTCATTTAACTAATTATATCATTTAATAATTTAGATAATTTGGCCTCTGATGCTTTTGATCAGATTTGATTTATATCCATCTGATATAAATTGTTATGACACTTGAATTTTAAGACCATCTTTCTCAAGCTTTAATGGGTGTCTAGGACCTTGCTGACATACAGATTGAGATTCAGCAGGTTTAGCAATTCTAACACGGTCCCAGGTATGTCTACGCTAATGGTACACATACCATACCTTAAGGAACAAGAGTTTAGGGGCTCCTGAGCGTCTCAGTCAGTTGGGCGTCCAACTTCAGCTCAGGTCATGATCTCCTGGTTCAGGAGTTTGAGCCCAATGTTGGGCTCTGTGCTGACACAGATTCTGTGCCTCCCTCTTTGGATTCTGTGCCTCCCTCTCTCTGCCCCTCCCCTGCTCATGCTCACTCTCTCTCCCTCTTTCCCTCTCTCTCAAAGAATTAAAAAAAAAAAACATTAAAAAGTATTAAAAAAAGAACAAGAGATTAAAGCAAGTGTCTTCCACTGGGGCCCAAGAAAAGAACTTATGTGAAACTATTTATTAATATGATATGAGGAAATGGGAGTATATAGCAGGTAAACGAAACATAGAGCGAAAGCCAATGCAAGTATCAATTATCAAGTTGGTCACTGGGATGGGTAACTAATGATAAATTCCAATGGGAACTTTTAAAGTTTTGTATAACGTTATCAAAGTTTACTGCCTAAAGGCTAAGAGAAAGAAATATTTATCCATTCAACTTTACTCCCACCAAAGGTGGCTCCATAGACCTGCCCTTCTAGTTTGCACAGAAATGATTACAGAGCAGTTTTCTCTAACAGTTTCCCAGAGTCCCATCTGTATGCATCAAAGAAGCCTAGGGCATAAAACAAAAAATATTAACAACACAGACTAAGACAATGTATTGTTCATGTTACTCTGACTTAAAGCTAGTCAAGGCCTACTTGAAACCAGTTATCATGAGTGTGACCAGGTGACCAGGAGGATTTTGAAGTGATACACAAGAATTATAAAATGCAATATGTTTTATTATGACTGTTTGATGCCTTGAGCCTAAACACATGGCTACAAAACTCATGTCTCTTTGAGACAAAAGCCAGATGGTTCCTTGGCAATATGCCACACTTCTTGCCACAAAGAAAAGTCATGATTTCACTATTCTAATGGTATAAGTATGGTCACACTGTTAGGCAATAAGTGCCAGGGTAATAAGGTAAATATTACCGCATTTTCCCTTTCAGATTAATGGATAACCTTTAAGGGACCAGTAAAAGTCAGTGTGGCCTTTTCTCTTCCCAGAATTTCTGTAGCTCTTCCACTGCCCTCTCATTCATAAAATGGTTGCTAGTTGGTAGAGAATCAGATCCAATTATTCTTCCTACTCTTTGAAAGAAAACCATACCCTATAGTGGAATAACAATATACTATTAACACACAGAACTCGGTCACATACAGCCATAGAAGAGATATCTCTCCTTTGGTGTTTAAGCCCTTTAGCGCTCCTGATAATGCCACTGAGCTAGGCTTTGTTTCTCCCCAGATGAGTCTAAGAGATTATTACCACCGCCATTAACAGGAGCTATAGAAACCAGGCACTTCTGGGTTTTAGACAGCTAGTCCTTTCACTTTCCTTGCTATGTATCTCAAAACAGATTAAAGCAGGTACATCCCCCAACTAATCAGAATGTTTCCGAACATTTACATTGTGCAATAAACATTCAAAGCAGAACCCATTGTCTTGCTCAGGTAACTGAACAATTGATAAAGTATCTGCTTAACTATAACACATGCATTATTTTCCCTTAGGAAGACAAAAGGTTACCAAAACCTAGGGTATTTTTAATGTGCCAGCAGCACATAGGCTCACACCTGCGTTCTTACCTGTTTTGGAGTATGAGAAACTGACATATTAGGAAAAAAACTCTCTGGGATTCAATGGAGCATCAAATGACTTACATTTGACAAAAGGCCATATTGTGCACAAGGAAGTGTTTTGGCCCCAGTGTTAGAATAAATTCCCTGCATTATTAAATTGAATTCCAACTCTTTAAAACAAAATATATGACTATAGATTTATTCTTCTGATGCCAAAACTTCAACTTGCCCATACTTAAAATTAGAAAAATACTATTCTTGTTCAGATCTCAGGATTATCAAGGAAAACAAACACTTTAGTTTTGTCCTGTATACACCTATATTACCTTGTTCTCTCAACTAAGAGAGCATAGAAGAAATAACACCTAGCACCCTAACCTTGGTTTCAAATGCCATTGTCCAATAAAAGGAACAAGCTGTCCTTGGAGAAACTGCTGATGCTAGGCCTAGAGCAGGACATATAAAATGAGCCTACAGCATCTTGAAGTACCAAGAAGTAAAGGCCTACTTAAAAATACAATAAATAAATTAGAATTGTATTAAACCTGAAGTATGAAATAAATATCCATGAGTCAATACTTATATAAATAAGTAATGGAATAGGGGTACCTGGGTGGCTCAGTCGGTTAAGTGTCTGACTCCTGATGTCAGCTCAGGGATTGAGCCCCACACTGGGCTCTGCACTGAGTGTGGAGCCTGCTTTAGATTCTCTCTTTCTCCCTCTACCCCTCTCCCCTGCTCACACTCTTTCATGCTCTCTCTCTCTCTCTCTCTCTCTCAAATAATAAACACAAAAATAAATAACTGAATGATAATTAATTATAAATAAATTAGACAAAAAAGACATCTTTCCCATGAAGAGGAGATACAATTTATGTAGATACTGTGTTCTGAAGGAGGTGGAAGATAATTCCCCACTCTTCAAATGTGTGCTATACATAGTAACTTCCTTCCCAAAGGCAGATTATGGAAAGGGAGGTGACAGTGTAACTTTTCAGCAAAAAAAAATCTGATAAAAACTACCACAGCCATGTGACCAAGTTGGACATTAATTCTAATAGCCTATGTTGTTAGCATGTACCCTCCTCACAGCATGATAAAATGATACTTCATCTCTGTTGTCTTTCTCCTAATAATCCATAATGCCTGTCTAATCAAAGAAAAAAGCATCAGACAAATCCTATTTGATGGATAGTCCACAAAATATCTGACTAGAACTACTAGTCTCGTGAACATCAAAAACAAAGGAAGCCTGAAAACTATCAGTGTAGAGAAATCTAGGGAGACTTGATACCTAAATGTAATGTGACATCCTTGATCTGATAGTTGAACAGAGAAAAGACAGTGGGAAAAGCTCAGGAAATTTGAATAAAGTGGGCATCAGTTCATAATAATGTATTATTATTAGTTTATTAATAGTGACAAGTATACCATAATTATCCAACATTTCAATAATAGAATAAACTTGGTATAGGGTCTGGGGAACTCTGTACTATCTTCACAATTTTCCTGTAAATTCATTCTAAAAAATAAAGCCCATTAGCATTTTTAAAAATGGAGTTACATGGAGGTCAGAGGAACCAAGTATGACTTTCTTTCTTTCTTTTTCTTTCTTTCTTTCTTTCTTTCTTTCTTTCTTTCTTTCTTTCTTTCTTTCTTTTCCTTCCTTCCTTCCTTCCTTCCTTCCTTCCTTCCTTCCTTCCTTCCTTCCTTCCTATCTATCTATCTATCTATCTAATCATTCCTTTAACAAACTGGTAGAATAGTGCTGATCTACAGTTCCTAAACTTTAATGGAATAAAAAAAAATAAGGGAAGTAACAATATTGTTAAAGTGCAAACACTATACTTAGCCAAATATATAATCTACATATCTACCCTCCAGACCTACCCCTTTTCAATAATTAATGTAGGTAATAGAAGGTGAGTTACTAGCAGGCACCATCCTGTCTTATCCTAATAGTTAAAAAAAGTGGGAGATTATGTACCATAGTTAATAAAATGGCCTTTTCTTGATAAAAATTATAATGCTGACTATAAAAAACTTTTATTATTCATGAATGGTATGTTGAAAGAGATTTTCAATTTCTTATGTTAATTTTACTACTAAGTCTATTTTTAAAATTAAAAAAAAGTAATAGGGCAGTGGCAAGAAAGAAGATAGAAACAGAATCACTAGATAGAAATATGAATTAATTTTTAAAAAGAAAATAAGTGTGAATATGCTTGACTCTTGTTCCAGGGAAATGTGCATGAAATATTGGGTTTAGAATATTGACTCAGGAAGGTGGAATTGATAAAAGAAACCAACATTACTTGATAGCTTATTGTGTTCTTGGCCTTGGCTGGACCTTTTTAGTAGTGGCATATTATTTAATTATCACCTGTCTTAACTCCAGCTACCATAACAAAGTAACACAGACTGGGTAACTTAAATAATAGGCATTTTTACAGTTCTGCAAGCTGGGAAGTCCAAGATCAAAGTGCTGGTTGATTTGATTCCTGGTGAGGATCCTCTTCCTGTCTTGCTGACTGCTTTCTCTCTGTGTCCTCACATGGCAGAGACAGAATGAGCTCTGTTATCTCTTTTTCTTATAAGGTCATTAATCCCATGCAGAGGGCCCATCCTCATGACCTCATTACTAATTTCCTTCCAAAGTCTCCATCTTTAAATTCCATTGTGTTGAGGGTTAAGGCTTAAACATGCGAATTTTGAGAGGACACAGATATTCAGTGTACATCATCATTGTAGCTGAAAGATTAAATAAATATTGTTTTTGCTTTATTTCTTCTTATTTTTGCAGATAAGGAAACAGGTTCAGGCAAGTTTAGTTAGTTGTACAAGGCTTACTAGCAACTGGAGGTCTAGCTGGAAGCTACTGCTGGCCAAGTCATGCTTAGATATATTATTCAAAGAGAAATCATTGTTTGAATAACTCTAACATCTTAATGGCTTAATCATGGGGAATTTATTTTTTTCACTTTCTCAATATAATTCAAGTTAACAGGGCCACTGTTTATTCTTTCTTGCAGGGGCCAATGTCCCCAAGAGATTTGGGTTCTTCAAATAGGTCCACCACATCAGGCCAGACGAGCAGGAAAGAGAGAGAACATGAAGGATTAGAAAGTGTGTTATCGTTGCTGCTGCTGCTATTTATTAGCCATTTTTGCCTATATTCTCCAAGCCAGAATTTAGTTCCAAGATCAAAGTTCACTGCAAAGAGGGCTTACAGATAGAGTCTTGCTACATGTCCAAGAAGAAAAGAGAATAAAAAGTGGAAGGTATAATAAATAATCAAACATTCTCAGCTCCAACAATCGTGCCCTTTTAGCAGAAAAAAAAATCCATATGAGTGTTAGTTTCTGGAAAGAGAGTGCTCAGTCATGAAATAAGTTTATTCCAACAACTCAAGCACAGTCGGGGGTTCAGAGGCATGATATCATCTACATGTAGATAAAAATGAAACAGAAAGACTTCCTTTAGGAAGACATAACCAGTAGACATGGCAAGAGAAGCCAGGCTATGTGTGGAGACAAGAACAGAATTGGAAGAGTAGAAAAGTAGAAAATGGACAGTGCATAAGAAGTGATTAGTCAGTGTAAGAAACATTTCCATTGAAACCAAGAGGTAATTAAAACTTAGGGAACAAACCTTACTGGCTGCGTTGTGAAGCAGTAGGCTTTGATTTTAGTATGCTTCTTGGAGCATAGTGAAAGAGTGTGATCTTTAAGTCGTATAGCCTGATCATTTCTGACAGTTTGTCATTCCCCTGATTGTGAAAAATAGTGTTAGCTTGAGACAAATCCTATAGAATGTGGACCATTCACTCTGTCTTGGGAGGCACTATGTGTAGATATAAGCATAATCCCATTAAATAGCAATCAGGGATCTGAACTTTCATTAAAGTATAGGGCATGTAGGCTAAACCCCACCTACACCATTATATAGAGAAAGCATTTGTACCTGGTTGCTGTAAGTCTAGAGATAGCCCAACAGAGATACTAGACATTGGCAGAAATGGAGACCCTAGTATACTTGCTCATCCTTCTTCCTGTCAAACCCTGACTCCTATATCCTGCAGGCATATATGAGGCCAGTATTCAAACTCCAAGCTTCTCTACTCTGATCAATCTTACACCTGGCTTCCAGAATACTATCATAATGGCATTTCTGTTTTGGTCCTTTTTTTTTTTTTTCATTTCATAGTTTATTCATTCATTTTTGAGAGAGAAAGAAAGCATGAGTTTAGGGTGGAGAAAGAGAGGGAAAGATAATCCCAACCAAGCTCTGCACCCTCAGCGTGGAGCTCTACACAGGGCTCGAATCCACAAACTGTGAGATCATGACCTGAGCCAAAGTTGGACACTTAACCAGCTAGGCCACACAGGTGCCCCCTGATTTGGTCCTTTTAACTCTTCTATCCTCATTTCTTTTATTCTCTACCTTGTTTTTCTGCAGGTGCATTTAATTCTACCTAAATTGCAGAACTTACTTATTATTTAAACAGAAAAATCTACATTATGGTGTTCACCATCAATTCTTTCCTCCCTGTTTTCTTAACTATATTTACCACACATGCTGATGTAATTAATCCAGTTTAAAAACTTTACCTTTGGGGGCTCCTGGGAGGCTCAGCCAGTTAAGTATCTGCCTCTTGATTTCAGCTCAGGTCACGATCTCACAGTTTCAAAGATTGAGCCCCTAGTCGGACTCTGTGCTAACAGTGCAAAGCCTGCTTAGGATTCTCTCTCTCTCTTTCTGCCTCGCTCCTGCTCAATCTCTCTCTCAAAATAAATAAATAAACATTTAAAAAAAAACTTTACCTTTGTATTTCTCCCCTACATTTATAGAGCTTAACACTGTCTTTTAGATAGAAGTTGCTCAAAGTTTGCGTGAAAAATAAAATACATAGAATTAACTCATTGGCTGTTGATAACCAAGACAGTGGTCATATGGTATTCCCTGAATATGCAATTACCTCTGAAATTCTATGTATAGGTTTACCTGTAGTGTTAATATTTCATCATCAACAAATGTCTCAAGAAATTGAATAACAGTACAAATAAATTAATAGCTCCTTATTTTGCACATTTTGGAATCATAAGATATCTCTTTATATGCAATTAAAAATCTTGCAATAATAGCTAAAAATCAAACAAATGCTTAATTTCAACTTTACTGTTAAATATATCATATAGCCCTGTAGTATCTAATATCATCTAATCATGACAATCGTGTATGGAAATTTTTAAAAACATAGATTTCTCTATAATGAATAACCCAAGAGGTTACAATTCAAAGCTCTTAGGTAATATCTAGGTATTTGTATTAATAAAAGTACTTAATATGTTCCAAGGATATTCTGATGATTAGCCAGATTTTGGAAATAATTATTTAATACAAAAACATTATTATATAATTTGATATATATATATATATATATTTTTTTTTTTTTTTTTGCCTAAACCACCATTAAGGAGACAGTATTCTCTAATCACTGAGTTGACATTTTATCTTTGATGATTAACTTCTAAATAATTAAAGGTCATGGGATATCTAAATCATGATTTCGAAAATTAAGAGGATTTTTTTCCCCAGAAATATTTTGCTAGATCAGGCTAATTCTATTTTTAAAAACCTGACTAGAAATTTTCAATCAAATATTTTTGTTAATGCTCAAAGTGGCTGATTTCTCAATATTTGGCTAAAATCTTTACTGCCATTTCACTTTTGAAAACATCTAAATTGTCCACTATTTCACCAAGTATTTACCATGTTGCTTGTATGACCATACTTCCCATTCAGAAACAAAGGTGTGAGGCATCATGGTTCATTCGAAAGACAGCCACATGCACATGAATTTTAATAGCTATTCCAGAAGCTAGTATGTTCATAACTATATAAAGCTTGCCCAATATCTGTTAAATTCAATATTTCCCTCAGTAAAATGTAAATATGGGTAGCTAGAGAAAACTAATATCTTTAGAATAAATAATCCTATGCCCAGTTTAACCATGTTTTAATGAGAGATGTTAAATAGGGACTCTCCTGGCAACAGAGATAGGCATGCAACCCAAATACTGATAATCCAAGGGCTTCTCAGAATTTATAAAGATGCAAAAGGGAAAATTGAATCTTTGCGCTTTGGTGAGGAATGTGTACGTTTGGAATTTGTTGGCAGTCTTCATTTCTGACAAACGAAGAAACTTGCCATATAGAAGATAATATTGCCAATACAGAAAAAAAACAAACATACTAGCTGAAGGGAGAAAGCTATAGTGGCTATTTCTTGTTTGGAGGGACTATCTGGCTTCCAACTACATTTGCTCATTTAAGGAATCCCTCTTTGTAGGTAGTCTTGCAAAGAGTAAGAATCCTCACATGACAGAAACCTCAAGGAGAAGAGGCTAATTTCTAGGCTAGTCTAATGGGATGTTCCTCCCCCAGTATGAGTACTGGGTATGGAAAACACAGAGCAACTGGAAATGCATTTGAAGATAGTATTACAGGAAGTTAGGAAAATGCATATATATATATATATATATATATATATATATATATATATATATATGTCTTTTGTTTATTCATTTCCCATTTGAGTTGCAGAGTTTACAAATTACTCATTGAGTATTTGAGTATTTACCTTTATATTATTAATGCTGTGTTTTGATTTACTTAACGATATATATATATATATATATATATATATATATACACACACACACATATATATACATATATATATATATATGTATATATGCATGCAGGTATTTGTGATGGGAGGCTAATTCTAAAAGAAAGAAAAGATATAAAGCTTATTCATATTGATAGAAAATTAAAAGGTCTGAAGTGAAATTGACATCTTCACTCATTCTATAAGCATTTTATCAAGTATCTGCCATGACTCCAACACTGTTCTGATTACTAGAGATATAATAGTACACAAAACAATAACAACAACAAGAAGAATGCTGCATATGGTGTTCATGAAGCTTACATTATAAATGTATGTTAGTGTACATCAGAACAGAAATGAGATGCTGGTGTCTATAAAAAATAAACATGTTATCGACCTAACTGGTTTAGCAGGGCTTACGTAGGAGTAGTAAGTTCTATTAGACATGAATGTGTGGCATGCATTTGTGCACACGTGCATGTGTTAGCATGTTTAACATTTGCATAACGCAATTGTTTCAGTAAAGAGAGGTATAGTCATTAGGGTCGTTCGTTATGATACAAGCTTTGCTTTACTGATTGTTATTTCCTCAGTTTATTTATTAACTTGTTCACATAGTATCAGTCTTTTGTTTATTCATTTCCCATTTGAGTTGCAGAGTTTATAAATTACTCGTTGAGTATTTACCTTTATATTATCAATGCTGTGTTTTGATTTACTTAACTAAATATGGGGCCACTACATTGCTGAAAGAGCCTGGCCAAAGTCCCCTGTCTCTAAAAATCCACTGCTTGCTAACACCTGGTGGGAGAACAGTTTATACATGGATGGGTAAGACCCTAGAAGGCAGAGGTGAGCTTCGGGTCTCTTAAGCTATAGGTCTTCTCACCTTCCTCCTAAGATGATTGGAAAAGTTCTCACCTATGACTCCAATGTGATTAGAAAAATTACCTAATATTGCCAGACTTTACTTCACATATCTGTAAGGAGAAGACACTGACCTCTTACTGTAGTGTCATTAAAGTGAGGGTTAAAAAATACTAAATATAATTTTATAAATACAAAAATTATTGCAAAAGCTATACATTGTTTTTAAAAAGCTGTAAATAAATATTATTCTCTTTCTCATGTCTCTTCCCTGTTCAAAACACATTCTCCAGCTTATTAAGATTTCAGGAATTATTTTTAGTTTGTGCCAAGCAGGGTGATCAATGCTTGGCATACGCTGGGATGAGGAGAGCAAGAAAACTAACAAACAATAACACAACACACTTCCAGATTTTGCTTTCATACTGTCAATTTTTTGTTGGGCTGAGAAATTGAGCAACCTAAAACAATCAGAGGCAGTAAAGCAGTTCTTGATCTCCTCTTTGTATTTATCACACTGTATTGGAAATTTTCAAGACGGGTCCCCAGAAAAAGCTACTTCATCAATTATAATATCTATTTTCTATTCTCAGAGAGCAGTTCTGAGGGAGCCTTCAAATGCTCCCTTGATCTAATTCATCTGTGGGTGTGATGCAAATAATTTTAAATTCCATATGTGTTATTACCCACGTCTACCCTTTTTCTTAGAAGTCTGTTAAGCCTTATTTATAGGATGAATTAGATCAACATCGCAAGATGATGCTATTTAAATTGCAAATGCACGTGGTGCTTTCCTAATACATTCAGCAAGGAGTGACATTACCAAGTGGAGACATAGGTAGTTTGTGATTTCACTACTCCCTCACTAGAAGAACAGCTAACAACTATTCAAGACCAAGACACTACTGAGAAAATTCTAGAAAGTGGGGGTGAGGCTGCAGCACCCTCTGCACCTCAGAGACCAACACAGTCTGCATAAGAAGGGTGAGACCCTCAGGCCAGCACAAATAGAAAGGTATCCCCTAGCCTCTGATTCCCCCAGTAGAAAAAGACAACACAGCGGGGACAATTACCTGTCACCCAGCTTTGAGACCCAGCATTTGCTGGGTCCCCTACTCTAATCTCACACCACAGGGATTTCAGGGGAATCTGACTGTGACAGACAAGGGATGCTGGTGGGGGGAGGCTTGCAATAACCAGCAGACAGACCTTGGAAGATTGAGTTCTAACCTGCAGCACCCAGGGAGTGATCCTAACCAGCAGTTTTGTTCAGCTACAGCACGAAGTTGAGGGCTGGGGCACTCCAGGGAACTCAGCAAGGTACAGATCTGTCTGATTCAGACTCTCAGATGACGGGTTTTGCTAGTCCTAGTGCCTAGTTTGCCCATGTCCAGGCAAGGAGTTGAGTCGCAGCCCCACTCACTGTGAGGAGCGTCTTCCTGCTCCATCTGACTAGAAGGGCTGGTGACAACTCCTGAGATCTGTGAGCTCCAAATGAGAGGGGGGCAGGCAGAGCTGATCACCCACAAAGCAAAGCTACTACTGCAAGGAGAGTTCCTGACCATCACTCCTGTCCCCTCCCCCTGCTCCTCATGCTACACACACAGGCGGGAGATTGATTCGCAGCCAAGGCTGGGGGTAGTTCCTGGCCTCTCCCAAATAGAGAGCCTGATTGGGAAATTCAGGGTAGTCTGAAGGGGCCCCTCTCCATCCCACCCAAGCAAGGGGGCTGAGACATAGCCCTACCCACTGTGGAGTGTCTTCCCACCTCATATGATCAGAAGGGCTGGTGACAATTCCTGGAAGCTGCAAGGCCAGCCCAGCAGCCTCCTAGCCTAGAGAAGGGCAGCGCAGCCAGAGCAGATAGTTTGAAACCAAAGCCAGTGGGCTTGTTTGCGGTGCTGGTTGGCTTAACTTAAGACAACAGTTTTACAGGCTTTAGAGCTGGTGCTTTTGCAGCACCAGAGCAGGGAATCAAACCGAGAGCCCCATTTCTTGCTGAATGTAGCCGCCAGCCTGCCTGAACTAGAGAGTCTAACCAGGGCACACCCAAAGGCCCTGCATACAGTGGCACTTGAACAGAGACCACAGCCCATTGTTCCCTCCATCTGCAGAGCAAAACCAGTGGTCTCACTTGACCAGGAATTTAGTATACACTCTGGCCTAATTCGGGTCCCCAAACAATAAGCTGTGCAGGGAAGCTAATTCATACCCCCAGTTACTACTGAATAGAGTGCTCAGTCCTGACTATCTACTAAGCCTTATCAGAGAAACCAGGAAACGGCAGAACACACCCCACAGCTTCACTTTTTTACGGAGCCAAAGGATTCAGAAACACTAACACATTCCAAATCCAACTCTTTTGTCGTACACATAAAAAAAAAAAAAAAAAAAAGTAACTACACAACAATTTCAATATGTACAGATTACTTCTCCAAGGCTTCTCTATGCCTTGGAAAGGAAAAAGAAAATAAAGCGTCCAAGTTTGCATGATTTTAAATCTAGAAGGAATCTTAGTTGCTAGCTAGGACAATATAATCTTTCCCTATAGTTCCTCCATTTATTCTTTTTTAAGTTGATGAAATGGATGGTTAAATAGATTAATAAACTGTTCCATGAATTTATTACAGGAGACCACGGAAGTCTACCCAAATCTATCAAACCTAAATGGCTTGGAATCATTTATGCGGATAGCAGCTGAACGTGTGGATATTTAAATTTGTACCAAGTCATAGCTGTGTAGGGACAATGACCCAATAGGGACAGAAATAAAACCTCTATAAAAATCCTTTCTTGTCAAATATAACAAATATGACTGATTCTGTGGTTAATCAATTTATGATTAACTGCTAATTATGATTAATTAATGATATGATTATGTATATTTAGTCAAAAAGTGCTGAAAATACCAGAGAAAATCTTCTATTTGACTTGAATATGGGTAAATATTTAATATATATATATGTGTATATATATGCATACACATGTATGTATATATATATACACATGTATGTATGTATATATATATATACACATGTATGTATATATACATATACATATGTGTGTGTAGTGTGTGTGTGTATATATAGTACCACTGAATCCTCCATTAATTAGTGACTTAGCAAATCTATAGATTCCAAAGAGCCCACACCTGAAGATTCCACTATGCTGGAATTGAAATCTTTATTTATTACCTGTGTTTAAGGAACAAAGGAGATAATATCGACACATGTTTTCTGTCTGTGTTCCCTTGCTCCTATGGAATGGATTAGTCCAGAGACAGGGAAACCATTTTGTTCATATGAGCTCATATGTTAACCCAATAAGTATGGCTCAGAAACTGAAAAATAAATCATATTAATTAAGTCAAATAATGTTCTGAGTTTTTCATTAAAGTAACTATCTGTCTATATCTATATCATCTTTGGAGGAAATTCATTTTCTAGGCCCTTCAAGTTGTTTGTTATCCCATCCCCTCTTTAGTTTTAATTGTTTTATTTTTTGTTTGTTTAGTCTGGTCTTCCTCATGAGCCCCTTTTTTATTTCCCATCCCTTAAACTATTGTTACAAATTAAGAGAAGACAATGTGGTGATAGAAATAAAAACCATGTATAGGCCCCCATTTGCCACAGCACACATTATCCACCCAGGAAGATCTTTAGCCAATATAAGAACTAAAGAGGTAAAAACCAGGGGAAGGTCCCAGCATCTAAAGACCTTTTTACATCTGCAATGTTGGCAGAGATAAGTGTCCTCCGTGGCTAGAATGTAAAACACTAGAATGCCAGATAGATTTTACCTCATGTATCAACTTGGGGCAAAACTGTGTGAAGGCTGCCTATTGCACTAGCTTAAGAAGGGCCCTTAGGCTCAAGAGTATTCCAGAGTAGAGTACCATGCATAGTTAATGACGTTTGCCATGTTTGTACCAGATATTTGACAATCCTCAGATCTTCACTGTTAGTTCCTGATCTATACCTTTATGCCCTTGTGTTCTGCTACCGACCTATAATTACTCCAGTATTGTCATGGTAACTTTTCCTTTTAGACACAATTTCTCCATTGTCGTACAGAGTTTTGAGTTATATATTGGCTCACATTTCTTGTCATTTCAAGCTATTTATGCCACTGAAGTTACTTGCAATGCCTAGTCCACTGTGTGAGCAATGAATGTTCCCCTGATCCAGGTTGGGACAATCAAGGCTTCCTTTTCAAGATTTACATTTGGATCACAGAGACTCAATTAACCCATGTTTGAAACTAGAGCTATAAGGTGTGTAAAAGACAAAGCTGAAGACCCTGTTGTTTAGGAGAATAATGATTTAACAGTTGTAAGTTAGCTAAACTAAGGAACAAGCTAATAGTAGCCCACGAACTCCAGAAACTTCCCCTTTTAGCAAGCATTTTGTTTTGTCTTGCTTTGTTTTGTTTTGTGACCAATGAGCTTTAAAACATCATAAAGACACATAAATGTTCCTTGCCACTAGTCTTTATTTTATATAAACATCATGGATGCAGGGTGACTCTCCACCAGAATCTTGGCTGTAATGTATGAACATCTATGGCTGAACGAAGCTGTAGGTTAATCAGAGTTTGGGGATTGTGCACACTCTATTACTCCTTTACTTTTATGTGTGTTTCTTTTCCCCTAAACCTTATGGTCTAGTGATGTGTATCAGTGGTCCCTTTAGCCATGGCAGTCTTATGTAAATAAGGCTATGGCAGGATTTTCTAAAATGCAAAGTGGAGAGGACAGAGAAGTAGAAAAAGGAACAAAGGGAAGATGAAGAGGTAATGTGGTAGTAGTGGACTCTTGATGGAAATAAGGTCTCTCAAAGACTGAAAAATTAATGGTTTTTCCTTCATTCCAAATTCCGTAAGGACTGCTCTTCTTGCCCCTGGGTTCCACCCACTTCTTCATTCACAGCATCTTTACTTTCACTCTCAGATTATTAGAATATTCATCCTTCATGGCTAAGCCCAAATGTCAGTGCTGTTGAGAGGCGTCCCCTAATCTCTCAAGCCCAAATTAATCATTCTTTTATTTGCACTCAGAATTATGCTTATGAGTTGATTAAAGATTAATTTTACCCTACCATAATTTATTACTAATAAATCAGTCCTCATCCTACCATAAAGGTCCATGAAAACAGTGATTAGTTCTGGCATACATTTGTGTATACTAAATATACTTTATATGATAAGATAAAAAAAATTAAAACCATACAGTTTGTTCAGCACAATAGCAGATTTTTTAAATATATCTTAACACTGCTCATACAACTCTTAATGACAAGGTTCTAATTCCCATTTTGTACATAAATAAACAAAACTTGGGAAAAATATATTACTAGTTAATGGTAAAACTAAGATTCAAATCAAGATCTTTCTGATGCCAAAACCCAAGTAACTCAGTAATTCCTGAAATGAATTTGTATTCCTGGTTTGATGGTCTAACCAAGATGAAAGGCTGACCTTGGATCAGACAATTTTGTTTAGATTAACATGAGAGGAACTAAGCCATGGTTTTATTGATGATGTTAACAAGACTTTGATAGTCTCTGTAATCTTTCTTCCTTAGCAGCTTGGGAAATCTTTGCTCTAAACACTTCAAAGAGAGTAAGGTTATCTTATAAACAATTCTCTGCATATCTATCTGAAAGAAAGAAAGGTCAAGTAAAAAAAAAAAAAAAGGAAGCAGTGACATAGACATTATGTTATGTCTCTATGGGATCCTGTGTGTCAAGTACCCATTGAAGAAAGTGAAGGTGATATATTTATTCTCACAGTGGAGTCGGAGTATCAGTGTTCATTGTGTACTCTTTCAGATTCCATTAATTCATTAATTGTGATCATCCAAGTCCTGGCAATTTGAAATACCTTGTTCTAATGATATCAGGGGAAAAAAAAGGAGACTTAATAATCCAACAAGGATTTCAGAAGAAAATTATTTTATAGGTTAAATTATGCTTCAACCACATTTAGTAACCCATGCATTCTGTACAAGTGTTATGCACTCCTATTTTTTAATGTTTATTTATTTATGAGAAAGAGAGAGAGAGAGAGACAGAGAGAGAGAGAGCGTGTGTGTGTGTGTGTGTGAGTGGGGCAGGGGCAGACAGAGAGGGAGACACAGAATCTGAAGCAGGCTCCAGGCTCTGAGCTGTCAGCACAGAGCCTGATGCGGGGCTTGAATTCACGAACCGTGATATAATGACCTGAGCTGAAGTTGGAGGCTTAACCAACCAAGCCACCCAGGTTCCCCACATTGCTATTTTTAATACTTTGCTCAAATGGTTCCCCACTGCTAAACAAAATTTCTCATTTCAATTACGATTTATACCTCACTACTCTGAGCACTGTTTCTACTGCAAGATCCAGCCAAAACACTGTATCCTCCCATAGCCTTGCCTCCTTTATGCAGCCAAAAGGAATCATATTTTCAAATTTCTAAATCAGTATATTCCCCTCTATGAACTGGAAGGGAATGAAAACAGTTTAAACGAATACCCTGGGCCTGGAACTGACTTTAATGTTACTTTTGACCATCACATTATCTGATGCTCAAATAAGGCTGAGATAACACATTCGTCTAAAACACACTTTTTTTTTTAATGCATGGATTGAGATTTGACTTCAAATGTTATTCATTTTAATTCTGCCATCATGTTGCCTATGGGCTGGTACTATGAGCAATTGATTTCTGTATCTAACCAAAGCACTTATCACAAGGCCCGCTGCATGGGAGATCCTAGATAAAAGCAAACTAAATGTTGAAACACATTATTGCTACACATAAATATACATGGTTGGTCTTATCTATTCAGGAAGGCAGCCTCACAGTTCTCATCTAAAAATTAAAGTTGATTCTCACCACACCATTCTAGCAATTCACTAGAGTTACTGAGTTGTTGAGGGGAATAAAGCAGAATATATTTCCAAAACAAAATCCATATTTAAATGTTTTAAGATATTTAATAATTGAGGTATTTTATTACTTCAAATGGCCAGGTCTTAAGACACAATTATTCCAAATTAGTGAGGTTGGTTTGACAAGTACCCATGATCAGTTAGCAGGAATTATTCATGACCATGCTGAGAGTGGACCAAATCCCACCAATGATAACATGTGTGAGAGAAACACCAGGCTACCCAGTCCTCCTTATACCCTTTAAATCATATGCTTATTGGTGGAAGATGCAAAGACTATAACAAGAATTTATATCTAGCATGGAGATAGCATAGAAGTCTTAAAATGCCAATTACCCCTTGAGAAACTAAAATTCACAAATGCTTTGGGGCTTTGATGAAGTTACTGATGGTGTTAAGCTAAGCTGGGAGGTGGAGTCACAGTGCCAGGCAATTAAGAAAACCACTCCTAGGGTCAAAGCAAGCCTGTAATTGGTGTGACAAATCTAAGGTAGTGGATGACTGCACCCACAGCACCTTCAGGATTTCTGTAAATGTTGTCTTCCATGATCCAAAAGTGTGCTGCATAAGGTTTACCATAAACAAGAACACATGCCCCCATACCACCATATACAAACACCTGCCAGTGCTCACTCTTTCTCTCTCTATTTTCCTCTCTTCATCTTCCCCTCTCCTTTTTAGCATCTCTTAAGGGCCAGAGTTAGATAGAAAAGCACACAGCATGAAGCCCACAATATTTCTACAAACAAATGAGGATAATATTTTCAAGAGAAATCTTAATTAGGATTCATTGAAAAGTAGACTAAATCAAAGCTAGCAAAGATGTTTATCTACTAGATTTTCAGGGGCACTGAAGAAGGAAAATACGTGAAGACAGAGTACAGTGCCTGGCACGGCATACTACAACATTCAATAATTGTTCAATAAAGAAACAAATGGAAGATGATATAGTATTGAGGGGGGTTACTGTAAAGTCCTGTGGTTGACTGTTTGTTGTATGTACTATGAGTGATCATCTATCATTTGAATTTAAATGATAAAGGCAGAGAATAATTTAAATAGTCATATTTGTTTGCTAATAGCTCTCCACTTGAGAACTCAGTGTGTTATTCAGGTACTGCATTATAAAATGTTTCATGAACAAAAAATAACTTATTTTCTTTAAACACATTAACAAGCAGAAAAACCTGAATTCTTTAAACAAAGTTGCTGGTTCAACAATAACCAGATCTTCTATCTTCCTTAATCAGGGTAGATATGTTTGAAGTTTCAACTTCATGTGATATATAACCTGTAAAAATGTGTTAAATAGACATGTTATTCTATTTTTCCACCCAGCCAGCTACAAGAAGCTTAAGTCCGATGTGGTGGTTCCAAGAAGTCTTTAAGACCCTGACTATGGAACTTAAACTCACCATCCAAAATGATTGTTAGAGTTCCAACTATCATGTCTGTGTTTCCAGGAGCATAATCGAAGAAGGAAAACAAACAAACAAACAAACAGGACAAATAGAGGTCAAGTATCTCTCTAGATAAGAAAAGGAAATGCATGAAACTTCCATTTTCATTCTCATTAGGGAAAACTCAATCACTGAGACCAAACTAGATGAGAGATGTAGTCTTTGCTCATTATTAGCCTGTGGCCAAACACAAATTTGCGTGTTTCTAAAAATCTAATTATTATCAAAGAAGAAGAGTAAAACAAATCCTGAGTCACATAAAAACGTCTTAGCATTTCTGGAAGTTCTGCACCTCAGGTATTCCATTCTACCAGGATAATACCTTCAGATGTGAACCCATAACTCTCGCTTTCCCTTGAATGAGAAAGATAAAGATCTACACAGCGAATCCGTGGTTGATGTGTAGCTTTACATAACATGCCTTCTTTAAGGCATGTTTATGCCACAGGAAAGCATCCTAAGGCAAAGCAGTGTTCTTCCCTTGGGCCAAGAATGGAATAGTCGGCTGGTAAATCAGTGTAATTTGTGTCTTTTCTTCTTTGGCCATAAATTAGGTATTTGTTTTCCTGTTTTTATGCCTAGAGATAGAGTATGCTTAAATACCTTAAAATGTATGGCTTGGCTAACAAGACTTAAAATTGAATATTAATTGGTAATTTACTTACATAATCATTCCACAGCCATAGGGGCACACAACACAGTTCCCAGAAACCCTCCACCCCCCAACAGACACATACACTTAATTCTTTGAATGTCAAAATTCCTTATTTACCAAGGATAGAACTGAATGTTTTACAAGGTGAATAAAATTTCCAGGCATTTGAAATACTATCATTTAAAATCTTTTATATAAACTTTATTATATCTTGGAAAACAACTACAGGCTTATAGTTTCTACACAGGAAGTAATTTTACATAGTGGAATACAACTGTAAAACAGTACTCCAAATTGCAGGCTTCTAGACTTGCCTCTGCCTCTAACTTATTCTGTCCCTCAGGCAAATTAGATAAATTCTCTGGTGCCTGTTTCCTCATCTATAAAATCAAGGGGTGAGTTAGTTTCCTTTGTGGCCTCTCAGCTATGACACTACATGGATACATGGATATTTGTTGTCACTTTCAATCAACCACAATTTTCTTCAAGAATCGATCTCTTCATTTTTGGAAGTTGGTTTCACTTTGTAGGTCTTAAATTTATGTCTATACCTCATGGTCTCAGTATTCCCCAGTCCTTATTCTAGTTTGATAGTGTCAGCAAAGGGTCTATTTTTAGCAATTTCCCAAAAGAATTGAAAGAGAGTCTCATCTTTGCCTCATTACCTCTGAGAGCCTGTTCACTGAAGCCTGCTGTTTTTA
This sequence comes from Panthera leo, assembly GCF_018350215.1. Lineage (NCBI taxonomy): Eukaryota > Metazoa > Chordata > Mammalia > Carnivora > Felidae > Panthera > Panthera leo. Next base: position 39,562,711 of record NC_056693.1, read on the forward strand.
CACTGTGAGCCCAACTCCTGCCTGTAATTGTCACCAAGGTCAACACAGGTTCATCACCTCTGTCAAATGGGGGAATCAAAATGAGTTTTCTCATGTTGAAAACTGACTTGGATTTGAGTCCCTAGGGCTTGAGGTTATTCAACACTCACTAAATAAGGAAATGCTACACTAAACAGCTTACAAAACACACACACACCCCCCCACACACACACACACAAGGACTTAGTAGTTACACTTGCATTTCTACCTCTTTCAAATTAAATTTCTTAGTAAAAGGAAATCACTGCTGCCTCCAGATAAATAAAGGGTTTGATAGTACTTGTGCTTATATCAGAAGAGGCCAAGGAGGCGCTAATGTTCCTAAATACAGGCAGTCTTCTATGTTTATAATGTTGCAGGATTACTATCCCAATTGGAAGCTCAAGTAGACAGCAAAGGTGGAAATAAGAATGAATTAAAAGCAGAGGACTCGTCTAATGGCTGTAGTGTTCACTTGTTCAGTGGTCAAGATAAAGTACACCATACTTCCTTATGTAAAGATTCTGTTAGACTACTGATCCATAAAAAAGCATGATACACTTTCAGAGCATGCACACATACTGACCCTGGGCACTTACCTAAGACCTTGGCAACCATGGGAGGACCCACCCTCCCTCTTGTCCCATCTTTTATGTTCTATCTCCGTGAGCCTCAAATTATTTCTGCTTTGGGCTTCTAGATTTGAACTGAAGATTATTCTTTAGCATATCTAACCTTGATTTTATCTTTTCTCAAAAGATGTTGCTTTTTGCTTGTGGGTAAAATCAGGACAAAGCTTTGAGTATTCCCAGCTGTCTCAGTAATGAACAGGCATTGCACTTTGTAATTTGAAGTTTTCAAATTGATGTTCTAGGTCAAAATGCAAATCCATGAGATTCTCTTTTACACAAAACTTCTGTTGCCTCTTATGGTAAAAATATTTATTTAAGATATCCTGTGTGATAAGGATCAGCCAGATACATGATATTCTTTCTTTAATCTTCACATAAATTATGAACCTGCTTTAAAGGTGATGCTTGGAAGATTATAAAGTGTAGGTTACTCAATCCATAAAGGAATATAACTATATTTCAAATTCATGTGTGCTTTAAACCTGGGCTCTTGCCATCAGCCTGGCTATGGCAATTCTAACTTGCTCATCTAACACCAATTAGCAAGTTAGGCCTTCCTTCCATGATATCACTAGTCACCTGCTCCACTGCTTGTTCAATATGCCAGTCAGCTATTACTGACTAGTTTCTGGACTCTTTTCACTAATGTCAACACACTGTGGTTCCTGCATTTGACCCTGCCTGTGTTAATTTTGGGCCAGTGTAATTGGCTGTTCCTAAAGACTGGGAATCACTTCACATTACTGGCATTTTGTGTTATCTCAGATAAGAACTCCTGCTAAGTCAGGACTTGTCCCCAAGCCCTGACGATGACCTAGCCTTCACTGGCTAGGTCATTGCTGAATCAAGGACTGCATAACTAAAAAGTGGGACAATTTATGCACTTGCCATACACCTTATCTCTTTATTTATTTTTATTTTTTAAATCTTTTGAAAAAAAATTTATCTCTATTTAAGAATGTCAACTTACCAACTTCCACTTTTTTTTTTTTTTTTTTTGGTCATTGCCTTTGGGAAGCCAAGAAATTTTGCAGATTCAAATACAGCTGAATAACATCAACTAGAAATATCATTTTGTGGAAGAGAATTTATACATTTCACTCCTTTTTTTATCTGTGTTGAACTGCAAAAAGTGGAAAATTGAATCATACGCTACTACCCGGTCAACAAATGTGCCCATGCTAGCAATGCTTTATGATGGCTTTTCAGAGCTGTAGCAAGTCCAATCCATGATTAAATACAAATTTTAACCTTCTTGCTTCACAAGAAAATGAGATTTGTGCTGTGGACTTTTTTCTAAAATGTTGAACCCAGCAGAAAGTCTCATCTTGCCATCCAGTTTTCCTTTCTACTATTTCTATTTGCATTCCATTAACATAATGTTGAAAAATGGAAACGACCATTTTTTTTTCATAACTGAGCACTGACAGAAATGGAATATTCTGCGCACTTTTTAACTGCCTATTACTTTAGGATAGGGGCGGTGTGGCGTATTAAATGATTACAAAGTGATTTTTTCCTTGAGCTTACAGTCTTTCTGTATTCCCTATTTTTAACCATACATATTATATGAGGATCAAAGCATTCTGAAATGTATATTATCATTATGTGTAAACTCATATATCACTGAAAGTGTGCACATGACATCTAATAAGTATCTCACCTCTTTTGAAAGTCTGCTGCTTAATAGGTCTTATCTAACATTCCATGTAGACCTATTTCCTTGACATACTTCACACTACATAGAGATTAATGCCCTAATCCAGGCCCAAAAAAAATTCATTGATAGTGTTAAGACATCCTGATATGAGAACAGACATTTTAGAAAAGTCATGTTTAAATAGTTAATGTAAGCTATAACATATCCAGCCTCTGAGGCTAAATAGTGGCTCTTTGAACATAAAAGCCCTTTATAAAATGGCATACTTGTATTGACTCAAAAGCTCCAGATATTCCAAATGGATATGTTCAGGATTTATAAGGAATTTTTTTCAGGATTACAATACTACTCAATGTGTTCCTATGGATTTTGATAGTGTGGTAAAGTGTAAATTGTGTTGTGTCAATGTATACACTTGCCCCCAAATATATATTCAAATTGAATGTGTAAGAGAGTGCGTGTACAATGGGGTGCCTGGGTGGCTCAGGGGGGTTAAGTGTCTGACTTTGGCTCAGGTCATGATCTTGTGGTTGGTGAGTGTGAGTCCCACATCAGGTTCTCGGCTGTCAGCATGGAACCTGCTTCAGATCCTCTGCCCCCTGTCCCTCTCTCTGCCCCTCCCCTGCTCACGATCTTGTTCTTTCTCTCTCAAGAATAAATAAAAACATTTTTAAAAAATGAGTGTGTGTACATGGATTAGAATGCTGGTAGATATATGAATTAATTTATGTAAAGTGACCCAATGAATGTTCTCAATCTTCTTAAAAAGAAGGAAAAAAAAACCTGACAATGAATTTACCATGAACTCAGCTGCCAACCTTTGATCAGTGCATTGTTACTTACTTGATTCAATCATGAATACATTTACTTGCTAAAATAGCCCTGCAGGGCTCTAGGTCTTTAACTTACAGTGGAGTAGTCTTGCCTGAGTGTGAAAAGAAAGTCAGTCAGAGCTTTAGCAGCATGGCTGCATTTATATATATATTATATATATATAATTTATATATATATAATATATATAAAGTACATATATATAAAGTGTATATATAAAGTATATATCATATAATATATATATTATTTATATATTATATAAAGTATATATTATATATTATATAATATATATATTATTTATATATTATATAAAGTATATATATGTGTATATATATATGTGTATATATATATGTGTGTATATATATGTGTGTGTGTGTATATATATATATATATATATATATACACACACACACACACACACACACACACACACATACTGTTGGTTTGCTTTCATTTTTGTTTCTTTCCTTTTATTTATTTATTTTTTTTTAATTTTTTAACGTTTATTTATTTTTGAGACAGAGAGAGATAGAGCATGAACAGGGGAGGGGCAGAGAGAGAGGGAGACACAGAATCGGAAGCAGGCTCCAGGCTCTGAGCCATCAGCCCAGAGCCCGACGCGGGGCTCGAACTCACGGACTCACAGACCGTGAGATCGTGACCTGAGCTGAAGTCGGACGCTCAACCGACTGAGCCACCCAGGCGCCCCTGTTTCTTTCCTTTTAACAGTATGGTGTATTATGGTGTATTAGGACAGACAGATACGCTCAGAAGCCCCTTTTCCCCAGAAAACATGTAAGCGAAGCCCTATGAAATAGTTTGGGTAATACATCTGGTAATGACTGACAGCATCTTCCTAGAATGGACCTCTGCAGACACAGATGGATGGAATGGTGTGGTGCTAAAGCCTGGGTCCCAGGAACAAGAGCTGGACAAAACACCCTAGTATTCACTTAAACCAGTCTGGAATGCAAAGATTTGGAGGGAAGAGTGTAATAAAAAGGCCTCTGACCAGAATATGAAACAAAATAATTGCAATAAAAAAGTAAAGGGTTTTCCAAAGACAGTGTCAAAGCTGGAAACATGAAACAAGACAATGTCTTAGAACTAGGTAGAATCAGTCTCTCATCTTTTTTTCCTAGACTATCATCCCTTTTTGCTGTATTACTCAGTCTTCTGTGTGAGAATCACAGAATGTAAACAAAAGCAACTGGTTTTGAGTGATATCCCATTCAGAAAAGGATAAGCCCTATTTACATAAAAGCCTTTGGAGCATTATTTTTCAGCAAGGCCTGTATGTTCTGTACTGTCCTGGGTAAACACCGACAAGGTCTAATTCTCCAACTTCCACTTGGTTAGCTTCCTATGGTTAATGAAATCTTTCTAAACAGAATGACCGTTTTTCTGCTTTCCTACTCCCAGTCTCTTTCCGGTCTGGCATCGTCTTCTAAGACGTTTCCCTCATGCCCTCAAATACTGTAGTCTTAACAAAAGCCATTTATGAAACTAACATAGACCATTTCTTTGCATCATAGGCTGGGCTTTATCAGAAGCAGATCCTGGCTGAAAGATTCAGGTGCTACTGACATGTATTAAGGAAGTGTTCCCAAGTGGAACTAGAAAGGGGGAATAGAGGACCAGAATAGGAAGGAGAGAAGCCAAAGTTAAGATTTTAGGGAGGATGCAATGTGATCCCCAGTAGTGTTATGAAGAAGACATTACACCTGAATTCGCCCCACTTTAAGGTAAAGGAGATGGGCTTCTGCACTCCCCTGCAGTCTTTGGTTATGGGATATCCTGAATTGAGGTGAGGGTAGTAAAACTCGCAGATACTTCTGGATCTTTTCTTGATTATGTAGGTTTGTGTGCCTAAGAGCCAGCCTCAGAGGTTCCAAGTGTAAACTGTTAACAACAAAGCACACAGAAGCTGAATGATGGATTCAGAGGTGAGAAAATGGATTTCATGGATCTTATTGTGGTACCAACCAAGATCCAGTATCAGGTATATTGAATTTTCAGAAAATAAAATTATTTCTAGGTGACTGAGTGGTGGTAGTGGGGTATACCTTACCATAATCTTTTATGCAGTTATTATATTATAACCCATATTTTCCAGAGGGGGACCTGAGTTTTAGAGTGGGTAGCCAGTTTCTGTAAGTCACTCAGCTTAGGTCAAGACCAACATGCTGGACTGAATTAAGAACCTGAAACCTTTCCTCCAGGTCCCTGTGCTACTCTCCAAATATGATGCTTGACATCTACCGGACAGCTATGTAGTTGCCATAGATATCGTTTAGAATCCTGAATGGCAGTGATGTCCATACACTATTAGCAAGATTAATCATGTCCCAGTCTTCTGATCATTTCCCACTGTCTTCAGTGGGAAATGACAGCCTGAAATGAAAGTGAGTGTCAAAGAGGGCAGTTGATTCTAAGAAAGCAGTTGTTTCTGAGAGTAGTGGATTCTGAATGCATATTGACCTTTTTTCCCCCTTTTTTTTACGTAGTTTTAACATTTGGATCAGATTATACAATATTACACACCGTCTTTTTGATCTCAGAATATCCATTAATTGTACCTTGAAAGCTATTTTTACCAGTAAAAATAAGCACTTTAATTATATTAAACATTGATAGAGATGGACATTTGTGCAGAGAAGGTAGCTTTCGAGTGACACAAGATCAGAACACATCAATGTGGATAGCCAAAACTGTCTCTTGCATTATTGGAACCAGAGTGATTACTTCAATTAGGTTTTTAGCCTCATATCTGTCTGTGAGATACTTAGGATTCCTCTCATTCCAGATGCATGGATTCAGTCATTACAGTTAAGAGAAGGAAGGAGGTTTGGGGCCTATTTGGTCCAGCTGATCCCACAGTCCATGTAGGCAGATTCAGAAAAGGGAACTAACTTTCCCACAGGCACAAAACAAGTGTGATGACATCAGAGGTTCTTGCAAAGAGTGACCTTTCCAACACTTACTCCTACTATGTAATGACAGGCTTTAAATATTCCATTAGGACTCCTAAAACATCAAACCAATTTCAGGTTCATTATCCTCCAATCCATTCTCCATATTATACTAAGTACTTATGTTGGTCCTTTGGTTTAAATACTTCAAAGGCTTTATTTGGATTTACTGTGGCTCTTCCATATAATGTGTCTATCTACCTCTCTTATCTCCCCTCCTAACATTACTTCCCTATTTCTCCACTCCAAATATATATCAAAATTTTAATGTTCTTCTTACTTCCAATCACAAACACTTTCTACTCCCTTTCTGGTTTTATCTAGCTAAGATAAATCTACTAGGCATAGAAATGCTTCTGTCCTTTGTTTTCACAACTCCTGTGTATATTTCTAACAGAGTGCCTATCACTGACTATTGTGATATTCTGTTGACATTGCTTTCTCTCTCAGTAGGCTATATTTACTTCTGGAGCAGAACTGTTGTCTAATTCATCACTAGACCACAGTACCTGGTGTATATGAAGCATTTAGTAAATGTGCTAATTGTTGAAAATATGAAAATGATACTACACATACTGCTGACATACCATTGTTCTCTGGAGGGCCCAAAAGACCATGTGAAAGTAACTATGAAATATAGAGGTTGTGAATAATAAGTTTGATTAATAATCCTCTGCCTCCTCTAATTCACTCTGTTTAATAGTTCCTCATCTTTTGGAGTCCAGTAATAGAAAATTCAGATTCAGAATCTCATTGTGATGCAGATAACACACACAAATATTCTCCCCAGTAGGCTGAAGGGTGATAAAGGCAGCAAAGTAATGTTAAATATCTTTGTATCCTGCTTTTTTCAGGATATTTTTGGTTATAAGCAGCAGACGGTTATTTATAAAAGCAAAGTTATTGGCTCATCTGATTAGGAAATCTAGAGTTGTTCAAAGAAAGTCATTGCCATATGGAGAACCTTGAGTGGTATCTCTGATGCTTGTTCTCCCCTCTCAACTCCAATGTTCTTGGTTCATTTCATTGCTTAGATGGGATGTTTCCACATAGAGGAGAAGATCACTCTCAAGAAACCTACAGTCACCTACTCACTGTTTACGAGCTCCAGTAAAAAGATTCAATTTCCTTGTTATCTGTGGTGCAGTCTTCCCAGGGAAAATCCAGCTAGCATGGCTTGGGATATACTAACTTGAGAGATTCTAAGATTATGTACCTATCACTTGTTGTTTAAGAGGTAGAGAAAAGGCAGCTGCTTTAAGATCATAATGGTTGAGATGAAAAGAGTGTCATCTTTGAAAGGGATGAATGGTGGAGTTTCACCAGGCATCTCTGGTGACTGATAAACAAATGACATGCATGTTTACAATAAGGCCAAAGGGAAGGAGAGAAAATGAGGCCAAGACTACTATTCTCTTATTGTTCAACTATTTAGGACCTTGTCTTCAATTCATTCACGCCCTGTGCTGGACATTGGGCTTAGAATGGTCCTAATTTCAGACGGAGTATCATGGGAGATAAGGAATATAAAATCAAAAGATGTTTGTATTCCAATGAAAAGTCCTCCATGTCCACAAATTCTTATATGAGTGTATTCCCCCCACATATACACATGTGAACTAAAAAACATAGAGTATATTTCTGTATACAATTATAGTTTTACATAATGTCAAAGAGATTGTTTAGTTAAACACATACCACCTTGGTTAATATTCAAGATGCCTACTTGAGCCTATTATCATCCTTTTATTTAGCACATATGGGTATGTCATTTTATTTTTTTTTAAGACTATGATGATGCCAATGAAGCTACCCACAGAAATATATTCAATGATTTCACACTAAAATATAATCAATGTGTCAGACGATGAAATCTTGGTTTGAAAGCAGGTGAATTAGAGGATGTAAAATCCAGGGCCGGTTATTAAAATGAAACTTAGTCTCAATTCCACCTCTTACCAGTTATGTTACCATGAGAAGTCATTTTAACACTTATTGATATAATTCTCCGTCAGTAAGACTGCCTAATGGAGTTGCTATCAGAAAAGAACTGTACTGGTAAAAAGTAAAGAAAATTATAACATTGTATGTATAGATTAGCATTTTTTTTAAATTAATCTCAAGATTCTGAGTAAAGTTTTTAATTCATATTTTCTCCCACCTCTTATTTATGTCTTCCATGATTTGATGTTCCTAGTGTAGATTTAAAAATATCCTTTATCATGTTTGCCTTTGTGGAAATAAGTAAAATGTATTTAGAAAGAGAAATAAAGAGATGAGGAAAAAATACATAAAGGGGGTAACTCTTATGCATCGGGATACACAAAATTGCAAATACTCAACACCATTAGTATGATTTCCACTGAAAGCGGCTAGAGATATGACAAAGTCCTAATCATACTCACAGATCAATCTAATCACAAAATGCCTGTGCTAGAAGGTCCATTAGAAGCCTCTAACACAAGACTGGAGAAATGCACAATACATCTCTTATTGTTGTTCTCATGGCAGACATAGCTCATCTTTATATGCTCTATTTACATATTCTCTTTCATAGTTAGTTTCTACTTCTCCATCCAGTACTTCAGGCACTATGACTCCTCCTTTAGAAAGCCAAACAAATAATACCAATATGCTATGCCACACTGATCCACCCTGCATATGGTATAGTTGAAAATTCCAATACATGGAGAATCAATTCGCTAGGGGCAAAGAACAAACTACCACAAAACAAAAGCAGAGTCAGAGTTAGAATATAGGTTTCCTGATTCCCAGTTATGAGTGAAAGGATTTAAAACAACGTCACAAACCCAAAACAAATGTTAGGAACAAAAAGTGCATGTGGTGACCTTCAGACATTGGTTCCTTTGGGCATCAGAAAAAAATCCTAGCCAGCTGCTATATTAGCGTATTATAGATAGCAATGTCTGTGCTAGTTATGGAATGAAGAACTGACAAAAGACAATGTATATACTGTAAACAAACCATGTAGGAAAGAAAAAAATGTGAAGCTACAATATGGCTTGGAGGAAAGCCATTTCTTTATTTAATATAAGAGTTATATTTTTATTTAATATAAGAGTTAACAAGGGAGTTTCTCTAAGCTGAGGAATTTTCTGATAAATTGAAGATAGGATTTAATTACAACATAGACTTTCTGAGAAGAAAAAAATGACCTTGATAATAGGTCCAACTCAATTTGGTACAGTAATAATGTTTTCTAACTTCTTTTTTGGAGCCTGTGTTATAGGAAGACACTAGGTAACATCCACATATCATGTATCAGCCTAACAATCATCCTAATTTAAAAATTTTATAAATTTTACAAATTACTAATTCTCAAGTTGGGCAATTATATTTTTCACGTTCCCTTTCTTTTCCTTCCTTCCTTCCTTTCTTTTCTTTCTTTTGTCTTTCTTTCTTTCTTTCTTTTTCTTTCTTTTGGATGCATATTACACTAGATTAGTTTATAATGTTTTCAGTTATAGTGCATTTTATATACCTATCTATAAATTATTTAGCACTTATTTAGCACTTATTTAGATTCAAAACCCACCGAAATGAAAGAATACATACAAGTGCATACCTCTTAGTTGTTTAAGACCAAATAAGAGATTAATGGTTGAAATTCTTATTTATTTATTTATTTATTTATTTATTTACATTTATTTATTTTTGAGAGACAGAAAGAGACAGAGCACAAGTTGGGGGAGGGCCAGAGAGAGAAGGAGACACAGAATCCGAAGCAGGCTCTAGGCTCTGAGCCATCAGCACAGAGCCTGATGCGGGGCTTGAACTCACAAACCGTGAGATCAGGACCTGAGCTGAAGTCGGACACTTAACTGATTGAGCCACCCAGGTGCCCCTGAAATTCTTTTTCAAAATTATGAAAATTTTGCTGTGTGAAATATAAGTATCTACATAAATGTAATACTGTAAAATCCTCATTTATACTAAATATATATCATACAAGGTATCTATTTTCTACATTATATGTAGTAATTACTGTATACACATTATTAGATGGTTAGCAACTTATAGAGTGCCTCCTCACAAAAATACATTCCTATAACTATTTAGAGTGTGCAGAAGAGGGGATGCATAGTTCAGAAGCATGGATGTCGCACAGCTCTACCCATTGTACTACATGTGAGAAACTCTCTTCTGTAAATTGGACCAATGATACCTGCACTGGGGAAGAGGGATGTATAGATGAAATGTGATAAAGTATATAAAACTGTCTGATTCATAATGTGCAGTAGCTCTGTATGACCAGGGATTCTGAACATAGATGAGAGAACTGAAACCCACAGAAACTGAGAGAGGCTGCAGCAAAGGAGAAAGGGTATGGCTTTGCAGTGAGATAAAATGTACGGTAAATACACGGAACGGGCACTATGTTTCCAGTTACTCCAGAATAAGGACTCAACAAAAATGGCAACCATTGGGGGCACCTGTGTGGCTCCATCACTTAAGCAGGGGTAAGCATCCCACTCTTGATTTTGACTCAGATCATGATCTCACAGTTCGTGAGATCAAGCCCTGCATGGAGCTCTTTATTGACAACGCAGAGCCTGCCAGGGACTCTCTCTCTCTCTCTCTCTTGCTCTCCCTCTGCTCCTTCCATGCTTGTTCTCTCTCTCTCAAAATAAATAAATAAATATTTTTTTTAAAAAGGCAGCCACTATTATAACAAACGTCTCCCATGTCCACAAATAGGAAGCAGCAAATGCTCACCATTAGAACCTATGTTTTCCTGCCACCAAACAGCCTCCTGTCCAATGAGAGCTCCCACTATGCTGACCTAAACTATTAAATTTCCCTGCAACTCAAATGTATTCAAATTCCTTGAACAGATCTGTTTGTTTTGTCACAGGGCCTTTGCATATGTTGCATCCTTCATTTAACATGCATTCCTTGGCTCTACTCAACCATCACTAAATCAATTTTTACTCTATTTGTGGATCTAATCAGAAAAAATCACTTCCTCCAAGAAGTTTCATGGACTCTTCCTATGAGGCCAAATGATCCATTGCATACTTTTATAACTTCACATGTTTCCTTCAAGCACGTATCAACATTATAAATCCTATTTATTAAGATTAACATATATTAAAGTAAGTCTTCCCACTAGTCTGTAAGCTCCATGAGGACCAGGTCCCCAAACAGATGTGCTCATTTTTGTATCTCTAAGCATGCGTCATAATGTCTAGCACAAATACACACTCAATAAACTGTTACTGAAAAAAAGAAAGGAAATATTCAGATTTGCACCTAGTATTCCCAACAAGGTAGGTGTTTCAGCAGTTCATGAGAATGAATTTATTATTAATATATGCTCTTCTACAGCTTTGGAAGAGGAGAAGCCTTCTTTATCTTTTTTTTCCCCTCATAATACAAACAAAGTTCTTCCTGGACAGTCAGAGAAAGTCAGGCATGAATACTACCTACATGAGAAACTAAGGTTTTGCTAAATTAGCTGGCTGACTAAAGGAATTTGTGAATGTATGTGTGGTTCTGAGGTCTGATTTGCAATATTTGTGGAAAGTTCATGCTCATTTACTTGGAAAACCTCTTAAGTCAATCTCATTAGTACAGAGATAGATGTGGAGTACGAATAGCAACAGAAATGAGACAGCCTCCACCTAATGTTCTGGGCAACTAAATAGACACAGATCTAGGATCTGAATACTAGAGTGTCAAAAAATTATACACACACAGACACAGTCTGAAAAAAGATCTTAATATTAAAATCTCTCTTTATGGGGCAGGGGGGAGAAGAGGAGAAAAGATGCCAAATCAAAGACGGCAGAGAGAATTCTAGAGTTCAGATAATTACTCCAACTCTCCTTCAGCTTGTTGACATATCTACTTAAATCCATCTTAGAATTGAAATTGACAAGGCGTAGTGCTCTTTGAAAATAAAATGCTTCTAGATAGTTATATAACTGCTCAGTCCACAATTTTATCTGCACCATGCACTAATAGCTCTCTATAAATATTGCTAAATTATTTGCTAAATTGGAAGACACAGTTATGTTTTATCATCACTCCCTAAACTACTGGCAAAATAGTGGTGCTTTGAAAATATTTAACTGTCAGTTTTTATCAATTGATCAGCGGTAAGCAGTTTCTTAGATTAAATAAGATCAAATGGGATTTGTGGCTGTCAGATTTTCATTTGGCTTGTTCAATCATTATTTAAACTGCATTTCTGTATATATAGCAATATGTTAATTTGTTAGACAATGCATGCAGAAGTGATGTATGTTGCATTTTAAAAATCAGTTGAGTGAGGTGGTTCAATGTTGTACTGTCTAAAGTTAAGTATAAACTTTATAGTAAAATCTCCAAATGTTGTTAATGACAAATGGAATTCAACCTGATGGACCTGTGCTTCTATAAACATTTTGTACTTGCCTGTGCCTCCATAATAATAGATTTTCTTAGTTCAATAAGCACATTCATTTGTAATAATGGAAATGATTTTATGTTACCTGTATCACCCAGTACTGCCCTACTAAAAAGAAGCATCTTCCCATTCTTTTTCTTTTAGTGTTTACTTACTTATTTTGAGAGAGAGAGAGAGAGAGAGAGAGAGAGAGAGAGAATCCCACACAGGCTCCAGGCTTGGTGCTGCATCCAACACAGGGCTGGAGCATCCTTCCATCCTTAGAGCCAAGTTTAAATGCCTCGGCCTCTTGTCCCTGCTAGTCAGCTCACTGGAAGGCCATGTGGCCTGCCTCTGAACTCTCACCGTGTGTTTCTCCCTCTCTTTTACATAGGGCAGTTTTTACCTTTGGAGACAGTTATTTGGTTGGCAAACTTCTCCTTCTTACCAAAGCATATAGGAGTTGAGGACTGCATAGGTCTAGAATCCCAAGCTGTGGTTAAACAGCATGCATATACAGAGAGGTAATCTGAGGCTCTCTTCAGCTCTCTCCCAGTGTCATGTGGACAAAGATAATTTACACAATTACCCTTTAGATGCGCCAGGGCTCAGAAACAAGACCAATGCAACTGGTATTTAGACCACACTAATGTTGAAAAGTTATCCTCAATTCAGGATAGCATGGATTCTTTTCCCGAAAAGGTATTTTGGGGGCACCTGGGTAGCTCAGTAGTTTAAACCTCTGACTCTTGATTTCAGCTCAGGTCATGATCTCACAGTTTGTGAGTTCAAGTCCCGCATGAGGCTCTGAGCTGATGGTGCAGAGCCCGCTTGGGATTCTTTCTCCCTCCTCTCTCTGCCCATGTACTCTCTCTCCCTCTCTCATTCTCACTCTCTCTCATCCTCTCTCAAAATAAATAAACAAAAAAAAAGGAGAGCTTGGTTGGCTCAGTCAGTTAAGCGGCTGACTCTGGCTCCAGTCATGGTCTCACGGTTAGTGGATTCGAGCCCCACATCGGGCTCTGTGCTGACAGCTCAGAGCCCAGAGCCTGCTTCAGATTCTGTGTCTCCCTCTCTCTCTGCCCCTCCCCCACTCATACTCTGTCTCTTTCAATAATGAATAAATGCTAAAAATGTTTTTAAAAATGGTATGTAGCATTTATCATGGTTTTAGCAGACATTCTTCAGGATTTTCCACTTCCTAAAAGAGTGACGATAGAATATTCTTCAAGATAAAATATATCTTTAAAACCACAATAAAAAAATTAAAAAAAAAATTTAAAAAGCAGCAAAAACAGAGGTAATATATGCTACATAAAAGCTCTAGTTCATCGTTTAAAACAATGCAACACCAAGTAAACTTCAAATATGAGAATACAGGAGCATATTAACAAAATAATGTTTGTTAATAATATGTTGTGAAGTTAAAAAGCATATTAATGTACACAGTGGTTAAAAAAAAAAGACCACCACAATTCTGAGTATGTGTGAGTATGAATACTTACTAGTATAGAATACTTAAGGGCTCACATCGGCATGCTTAGGTTGGGTATTTACTAACCAGAGAAAGTTACAGATCTTCCCTGACTTATGACGAGTCTATGTCTGGATAAACCCATCATAACATGAAAATGTCATAACCCAAAAATGCATTTAATACAGGTTATCCACCAAACATTATTTAGCTTAGCCTGCCTGAATTAAACATTTTCAGAACACTTATATGATTATCCTACAGTTGAGCAAAATCATCTAACACAAAGGCTATCTTATAATAAACGGTTGAATATCTCAGGATTTAATTGAATACTGTACTGAAAGTGAAAAACAGAATGGTTGTAGGGGTACAGAATGGTTAGAAATACATCAGTTGTTGACCCTCATGATCACGTGGCTGCCAGGAAGCTGCAGGCAGCTGCTGGGCTTGGCATCATAAGACAGTATGAGGTGGCATACTGCTATATCAGGAAAAGATCAACATTCAAATTTGAAGGACAGTTTCTACTTAACATGTATCACTTTCAAACCATGATAAAGTAAAAAAAAAATCATTAAGTTGGGAGGTACCTGGGTGGCTCAGTCGGTTGAGCATCTGACTCCTGATCTAAGGTCTTCATCTTAGGGTTGGGAGTTCAAGTACCATGTTGGGCTCCATGCTGGGTGTGTGAAGCTACCTAAAAAGAGCTGTAAGTTGAACCTTCATAAGTCAGGGACCGTATATATCTACTAATTAGATATTGCTAACAAGGAAAAGTTATTTCATTTCTCTTTGTTTCATTTTTATTATTTTTAAAGTGGAAATACTAAAAACAGCTAGGTCTACAGATGGAATGAAATAATGCATAAAAGGTATTATGAACAAAAATTTAGCCAGAAGAGTAAAAATTAGGTATTTGATTTCTCATATATAAAGACTAAAATATTATTTTATTAACTATGGCTGTCAATGGTTGTATTTCGGTGGCCAGTTTTAGCATTTGTCTTTACTTATTATTTTTCTTTCTGGCCTTCCTAACACTAATGAATAGGCATTATTTTTTTAACCACAAAAAATGCCTATAAAATATATCCCTTTCAAACTTCTCTGATTCCATCTCCACTTAAGATTTCCATTGATTTCTACCAGGGATATGTGTGTACATGGAAACTAGACGTTACTCACAATAATATAACACAAGGCTCTCTAATATACAACTCAAGCTCATGTGATAGTAGAGTGACCTGCCAGCAAGTGACAGTTTAAATTTGAAAAGATCAAATATATTCAATCTGTGGGTATTATCTAATGGGCGCCAGATGCCACACTAAAGTGTGCAAACTGAATGTTTCTTAGGGAATCTACCAGGTAGCAGGCAGACAATATCTGTCTTCAGAGCAATCCTAGCTTCCTAAAGGGAAATATCTCAACACATCTGACTTTCCCAGGGGTAGTGGATCATATTTTGTACCGCAACATCAACAACATTGTGTACTATAAATTTACTAAGCATATATTCAAGAAATATTTGTTGAATGCTTGGGGAACAAATGTTGGGAGAAAATTATACAAATGTGCATTACTTCAAAGATTTAAAGGAGCATCATATCTGTAATGTTGACAGTGTTAGACTATTTTTAAAACATATCTTCCAAGATTTTTGGATGATCTAGTAAGCTATTTCCCTTATGGTCAAGTGCATGTACTAGAAGAAATATGGCCAAGGTTAAATAAGAAGTCTTCAGCTCTACAGTCCAGTGAGTATGATGCATCAGGCAAAGGCTGGTGCTGGGATTTCAGTGACCTTGGCCTTCTGATAACTAAGGCAAGCTAACATGAAACTTTCCCTGCAGGAATTAATGTGTAAAAATGAAATTGTCACAAAGTGCTTATTTGTACCTGGGTCTTCAAAATTCATACATATTAATCTGAAAGTATTAATTAATTGCTTTAAAATTTCTATTGAGTACTTACAGCTCTACGTTCTATGAATGGTTAATTTCATGTGTCAACTTAGCAGGGCCATGAGGTGCACAAATATTTGGTTAAAAATTATTTCTAGATATGTCTGTGATGGTGTTTCTTGATGATATTAATCTTTTAAAATTTCTCTGGTTATTTTATGATGAGATTAGCATTTGAATGGATAGACTATGCCAAGCAAATTGTTCTCCTTCATATAGATGGATTGCATCCAATCCATTGAAGGCCTGAAAGGAGTCAAAGGAGTAACAAAAAATGCTTTCTTTTGGCCTGTCTTGAATTGGGACATCAGTCTTCTCCCACCTTTGGACTCAAGCTCACACTGGAGTTTACACCATTGACTCTGTTGGTTTTTAGGCCTTTGGACTAGAATGATACCATTGGCTCTCCTGGGTCTCCAATTTGCCAGCTACAGATCTTAAACATCTCAGACTCTATAATTATGTCAGCCAATTCCTTATACTATATGTCTTGGTATTTGCAAGATGCTTTTCAAAACAGATCATATACTACTAACTATTATGGAGTAATCCTGAACTCTTTTCATATGTATTTATGGACTACAATTGTTTAACAATGGTCAACACTGCAAATAACACATGAGTAATGAGATACATTAAAATTGTTATTTTAACTGAATGAATAATCAAGAAAGTCCAAAGTCCTAAAGTTCATTTCAAGGTATATATAACAATTTTAGTTATCTTTGTTCAGAAGAACAGCATATCTGGATTTGAAGTTTTCTGTTGTTTATAGATTATCTCCTCTATGGAATGCCAAGATATACATTCTGAATCCAGCCGCTCAAAAACTGGTGTCCCGGAGATGCCTGGGTGGCTCAGTCAGTTAAGCATCCGACTCTTAATTTCAAGCTGAGGTCACGATCTCAGGATGGTGAGACTGAGCCTGTGTCAGGCCCCATGGTGGGCATGGAGCCTGCTTGAGGTTCTCTCTCTCCCTCTGCCCTTTCCCTGCTCATGTGTGTGCACACACATGCTCGCTCTCTTTAAAATAAAAAATAAAAGTTTTATCTTGGTATCCTGGACTGCTTTTGAGCCCGAGGTATCTCTCATTTGTATAGTTATCTCTGGCACTTCCAAAAATATTGGACACCATGCATGCACTCAGGAAATATTTCTTGAAGAAACAGACAAAGTCACTCTGTTATTAGACAAACATTGATGAGACTGTGTGCTTGGAAACTTGTATAAGGTAACTCCACTTTCAATGGAATTTAAATAATATCCTGCATTATGTTTCATTTCTGGTTAAACCAATAGCCCTACTAGGCTATTTTGTGTGCATGCCTATTGTAGTTCAATCACTTTATTCTTGATATAGAATCATATTTTTTTCTGGATTAAATTTTTTGCTACTAAAATGTTTTTTTTTAAATAACAACAACAACAACAAGTGAATTGCCTTCAGTGACTTAACTAGTAATTATGTTATTAGGCATAATTACTAGGCACCTTTATTTTAGATGCCTTGGTCCATTTTAGGGGCTTAGAGGCAGGTAGTAATTGATAAAAGAAAAATCAGCTCTCATTTCTGTCACTTATAAAGATAATTATCATTGTGAGCATTCACAATATGCCAGACAATGTCTTAGAAATATTTAATATGAAACATCATAGCTTTACTGTTGAGCACTGAGACCATACAAGACAACTTGTGCTTATGTACAATATCTGAAATTCTCACCCCAAATCATTTTAATTCTTATTCTTTTGATGATTAAATAGAAAAAAATCATAGGGGTTACTATAATGCTAAGATCATAGGGCCAGAAGTTGTTAAAAATAAGCTTGGAATATACATCCTTTTGTTGTTAAAACCCAATTTCATTGCATCATATGCAATGAAACTTCTTGTTTTGGCATTTGCTCCACTTGGATACTTTCATGCCTTCAACAGGATAGTCTGTGCTTGAATTACTGGCAGTTTTCTCATTGGAAAGCTCACCAAGATGCTGCCTTACTTGCATGGCTTTGATGTTAAATCTTTCTTTCATACCCTCTTATTTTGTTTGCTAAGCAATTAACAGATTGATCTTCTAGAAAAATATCAAAACACAAGAATATTTTTTTTAACTGCTGTGTGTTCCTCTTCCAAAGTTTTAAAGTAATTTCATCTCCATAGGCTGTTCAGGTCCATCTACTTAAATCTTTGTGTCAAAAGATTTAGAATATGCCTCAGAGGTTATACCCTTATATCTTTCTTCTGAAAAGAAAGACTGTGGCTTTGTTATTTCAAAGCAATATGCTTAATTATCTTGACCTCAGTTTCCTTTCTTGCATCAACCTCTCAGGCTATTTGAAAGGATATTAGGTAATTTACATGAATGCATTTTGCATATGACAGTCACTTAAGAAATATCACTTTGCCCTTTTTCCTTCTTTGTAGGACAGTTAGTTAACTGTCTTTGGTAGGCCTTCCTTTGTGTGAATATTTGGTTTAAAGGTGCAAGAGTATCAATATTTGTATTACTATATGGCACAGAATATTTGCTAAAAAATATTCATTTAATTTTGGAGGTAATCCTTGATGACAAGTGTCACAGCCTTCATTTTAAGGAGAAGGAGACTGTCACACAGTTCAGAAGTAACAGAGCTCAGGTTCAAAAGCACATCTGTCTGGCTCCAAAGGATTTATTTAACACACAAGATCACTCTATATGGAAAGGAGCCACAGTTTTTTAAGTGCCATACCATAATTAGCAAGTTTCTTATTTAATAAATCTTCTAGAACTATTTAAACTGAAAAGTTAGATTTTTTTCAACAAATTCTATTCATAAAGTCACATACATTGCCAGTGAAGTAGCCAGTATCTAAGGGCTGAATAGACTTCCTTCTTATCCATTAAGAACCAATAGTTTCTCTCATTAATATCAGTTCTTTGTTTAAAAAGATACATAAAAGATACATGACCTTAACTACTTATATTAATTAATTTCAGTGAGAAATATTTGTTACTTTGCAAATTCCAGATCCACTCACAAAGGAGAACTACTCTAATTAAAAAAGACCACTTAGTGGAGTACTATGTGGAGAAAAAGAAAGAATGAATGAGAAAGAATGAAATGAGAAAGACATGAGAAAGAATGAAATATGGCCCTTTTTAGCAACGTGGATGGAACTGGAAAGTGTGATGCTAAGTGAAATAAGCCATACAGAGAAAGACAGATACCATATGTTTTCACTCTTATGTGGATCCTGATAAACTTAACAGAAACCCATGGGGAAGGGGAAGGAAAAAAAAAGAGGTTAGAGTGGAAGAGAGCCAAAGAATAAGAGACTCTTAAAAACTGAGAACAAACTGAGGGTTGATGGGGGGTGGGAGGGAAGGGAGGGTGGGTGATGGGTATTGAGGAGGGCACCTTTTGGGATGAGGACTGGGTGTTGTATGGAAATCAATTTGACAATAAATTTCATATATTGAAAAAAAAGACCACTTAGGGGGTGCCTGGGTTGCTCAGTAAGTTAAGTGTCTGACTCTCAATTTTAGCTCAGGTCATGATCTCACAGTTTGTGGGTTCAAGGCCCATGCTGGGTCCGTGCTGGTGGTGCGGGTACTGCCTGATGCCCTAAGCATGAAGCCTGCTTGGGATTCTCTCTCTTTCCCTCTCTCTTTCATTTCTCTCTCCCATTCATATTATCCCTCCCTCTCAAAATAAATTTTAAAAATCTTAAAAAAACCAGTATATACCAGACGCTCTACATATATTGTTTTACTTAATGCTGAAATATTCATTTCCTCATTCAATAAATATTCAAGTACCTTCCTCATTTCCAGTCACTGTTCTAGATCATAGGGAGGCAATTATTAGCAAAAACAGACCTGGATTTGCCTTCATGTCACTAAAAATATAATAATAATAAAGACACTAATCAGATCTTTAGGCTGAAAAGTATAGAAAGCTTAGGAAAGAAATTGAAGACGACACAAAGAAATGGAAAAACAGTCCATGCTCATGGATTGGAAGAACAAAAATTGTTAAATGTCTATATGACCCAAAGCGATCTACACATTCATTCCAATCCCTACTAAAATAACACCAACATTCTTCACAGAGCTAGAACAAACAATTTGAAAAGCGGCAGGGAACCAAAAAAGACCCAGAAAACCCCAAAACCCCTGAATAATGTTGAAGAAGAAAACCAAAGCTGGAGGATCATAATTCCAGACTTCAAGGTGTATTACAAAGCTATAATTATCAAGACAGTATGGTACTGGCACAGACACAGACACATTGATCACTGGAACAGAATAGAGAACCAATGGAAAAAAGACAGTCTGGTTAGCAAATAGTGTTGAGAAAAATGGACAGTAACATTCAAAAGGACGAACCTGGACCACTTTCTTATACCATACACAAAAATAAACTCAAACTAGATGAAAAACCTAAATATAAAACAGGAAAACATCAAAATCCTATAGGATAAAACAGGCAAATACCTCTCTGATCTCAGCCACCGCAAATTCTTATTAGGCATGGCTCTCAAGGCAAGGGGAACAAAAGAAAAAATGAACTATTGGGACCTCATCAAGATAAAAACTGTATAGTGAAAGAAACAATCAACAAAAAAGGTGACTGATGGAATAGGAGAAGATATTTGTAAATGACATAATAGGTAAAGGGTTAGTATCCAAAATCCTATAAAGAATTTATCAAACTCAACACCCAAAAAACAAATAATCCAGAGAAGAAATAGGCAGAAGACACAGACACTTTTCTGAAGAAGACATCCAGATAGCAAAGAGACACATGAAAAGATGCTCAACATCACTCATCATCAGAGATATATAAATCAAAACCACAATGGGATACCACCTGACACCTGTCCGAATGGCTAAAGGCATTAACAACTCAAGGCAACAACAGATGTTGCTGAGGTTGTGGAGAAAGGGGATCACTTTTGCACTGCTGGTGGGAATGCAAACTGGTGCAGCCACTATGGGGAACAGTATGGAGGTTCTTCAGAAAATAAAAGTAGAACCACCCTATGACCCAGTAATTGCACTACTAGGTATTTATCCAAAGGACACAAAAATGCTTATTTGAAGGGGTGTGTGCGCGCGCGCGCACACACACACACATATATATATATGTATATATATGTCATATATATATTTCATATATATATGACATATATAATATTTATGCATTTGACTGTGATATATATGTACATATAATGTAATATGTATTTTAATATGTATTATATATGTATTAATATGTATATATGTATATATAATGTAATGTACTTTTACTGTGATATATATATAAGTATATATATATATATAATGTAATACTACTTGGCAATCAAAAAGAATGAAATCTTGCCATTTTCAACAATATGAATAGAACTAGATGGTATTGAGCTAAGTGCAATAAGTCAGGGAAAGACAAATGTCATATAACTTCACTCAGATGTGGAATTTAGGAACACAACATATGAACATAGGGGAAGTGAAAGAAAAATAAGATAAAAACAAAGAGGAAAATAAACCATAAAAGACTTTTTTAAATTAAAAAAAAAATAAAAACAATAATGTAGAGAGAAAGGGAGAGAGAGAATCCCAAGTAGGCTCCACACTTAACATGGAGACCAATGTAGGGCTTGACCTCACAGCTTTGAGATCATGACCCAAGCTGAACTCAAGAGTCAGACAATCAGCTGAGCCACCAGGCACCCTGATCAGAGACACTTAAACTATAGAAAACAAACTGAGGGTTGTTGGAGGGGTGTTGGGTGGGGGGATGGGCTAAATGGGCAATGCACATTAAGGAGGGCACTTGTTAGGATGAGCACTGGCTGTTATATGTCAGTGATGAATCACTAAGTCCTACTATTGAAACTGTTATTACACTATGTTAACTTGGATTTACATTAAAAAATAATAAAATAAAATATTTTTCTTTTAAAAACAAAAGATACTCCCCAATGTTTATAGCAGCACTATCAACAATAGCCAAAGTATGGAAAGAGTATAAATGTCTATCGACGGATCAAAGGATAAAGAAAATGTGGTGTACATATAAAATGGATTATTACCCAGCAATCAAAAAGAATGAAATCTTGCCATTTGCAACCACGTGGATGGAACTGGAGGGTATTAGGCTAAGTGAAATTAGTCAGTAAGAGAAAGACAAAAATCATATGACTTCACTCATATGAGGACTTTAAGAGACGAAACAGATGAACGTAAGGGAAGGGAAACAAAAAATAACATAAAAATGGGGGGGGGACAAAACATAAGAGACTTTTACATACAGAGAATGAACAGAGGGTTACTGGAGGGGGTGTAGGAGGGGGGATGGGCTAAATGGGGGAGGGGCATTAAGGAATCTACTCCTGAAATCATTGCTGCACTATATGCTAACTAATTTGGATGTAAGTTACTAAAAAATAAAAATAAAAAATAAAACAAGTTAAAAAAATTAGCAAATTTAATTAACTGAAGAACAGAGGGAGAAAAAGGAAAAAAGAAAACTTTCAGAGAGTGGGACAAGAATGGGAAAAGTCTGTGGTAAGAGGAAACAAGTTGAGCTAAACAGCAGGGAGAGGGTGGAGGGAACATTGAGGGTTGGTATGATGCAGGGAGAAAAAATCTGTTCTCTTGGATCAGAAAGGGCTTCTTTGTGGAAATGCCATTTAAATTGAGAAGTGGCATTTAATGACACCTTTTTCCTATTTTCCTTTTTTAAAAAATATATCTGTCGGAACACCACTGAAATCTTATTTCAACACACTGTGTAAGCAAACTGTGCAGTGAAAAAACCATAGGACTAATGTAATAAAAATGTGGATGTTCATAAACTCCTTAATAATACAGTGTTCCAAGTAAAATCCATGGGATTTATGTGACATTAGGTATTTTTAGAAAGCTCAGACCAACAAATGGCAAGACTTAGAAAAAGAAAGAAAGAAAAAAAAAGCCTTAAAAATAAATTCCATAGGCTACCAAGGCTGTCTGCTGGATGTTTCACTGGTCAGGAATACATATATTCTAACGGCAAATGATGGGAAAGAAAATTTCCCATTCACCTAATGCATGTCCAATACGAACTTAATTACTTTCATCAGTACAGTAGAGGAAAAAATTGAGCAGGAAGGGAAAACACCAATGTGCTTCAACCTGATAAATCTATCCCCAAGCCTCTTTCTCTCTGGTGGAGTATTGTTTAAGTGGCTAGTTTTAGTATATCATGTTGCGATATTTATATTGATATAGGTGAATCCAAAATATGAAGTGATACAAGTGGCATTTAACTTTCAAATTTTCAATTTGTTGGGACTGAGGATGTTTACAGGCTTTCTCCTCACGTACTCTCTGTAGTTCAGGTTTGGCTCCTGGACAGGAAGTTGTTCTGTACTGATATGACAGAAAAAAGTATATGTGTGTAGTTGGGGAGTTAAATGGTCATCTGGTATATGAAGAATGGCATCCACAGTCTCTGGAACATGTCTTGGAATTGAAAAAAGATGACTATCAAATCCTGAGTTCTAGCTTCTTTCTTTATAAATAAATGCTTTACAGTATAAAGATAATAACCATAGAACTGCTGAGAAAGAGAGAAAACAAGTCATCCACACCTAATTAGTCATACCATCTAGTCACAACCAAAAGAAATAATAACAACAGCAGCAACAGCAGCAATAATAATAACTGAAATTCATTGGGTACTACCATGGGCCTACTGTTTCAAGTAAATTATTTCTAATCATTATACTAACCTCCCATACTATAACCAATATCCTCCTTTTACACTTGAGGAAAACTGCTCAGAGGGATTAAATTACTTGTCAGATATATCACAGAGCCACTGAGGGCAGAAAACCAAGATTTAAAATAAGAAATACTTTATTTAGGCTTTTACTGTGGCATGTGGCTTTTCAGTCATTTTTCCCAAATATGTACTTTTTATTTGCATGTTTGTTCTATTCAGTTTTATTTCAAGCTTGTCATTACATGACACATTAATTTTCACTCCTAATTTCTTAAATCATCTATTTTATTACCTATGTTATTACAAGATTGCTATCATTATCAATATACATTAAAAAACCCAAGTATATGTACTTTATTATGTCTAACCAATAATTTATATCTTGACCATTTTGCTTGTTTTCCTTTTGTTTCTATATCATAAAAAATGATACAATATTTTTATATAAAGCTTTTTCTGCATTTTGGATTATTTATTTCAGATGGCTTTCTAGACCAAAAAAAAAATGACTCACTCAAAGGTATTAGACTTGTTTTTTAAATATTTAAAATCTAAGGCCTAAATCATAAGAAATATGCATATGACAAAATTAATACTCATATTGATTAAACTCTGTAGTTCCAGGTTTTCCCAATTCATCTACCAATTAGGCTATAGAAATTTACTTGACCAAAATAGATACGCATTTTAAAAACTCAATAGTATTAATCTGTGCTGGGCCTATAAGGGTTATCCTGTTGAAGTCTTTAAAGTCAAAGGTACTCATCATTCATGAATCTAAAGAAATGACCTATGTATTAAGTAGTCTGTAAGAAAAGATATTCTATGTTCATTTGCATTTCCACTGACCCATTTCTTTCTGCTTAATAACATTTTAAATTACTTGAATTAATACGGGAGAAAAAAATGAACTACTTAGCTGAAGTCAGTAAAATGATCAGATCTATTGCTATTACATAGTGTAAATAAATGCTTTGTCCTTAAGTATGTTTACCTTAAATAATAACTAATTTTAATACCTATTTAAAGTAGACAAATATAAAGCATATCAAACTACAAGCATTGTTTAATTTTAAATGTTTTTTCAAGAACAATAGACTGTATATGCAGAGGTATATGTACCTGTGTATGAATTCTCCCTTAAAATTTTTTTTAATGTTTATTTATTTTTGAGAGAGAAGCAGAGCATGAGTGGGGGGAGAGGCTAACAGAGAGAGGGAGACACAGAAACTGAAGCAGGCTCCAGGCTCTGAGTTGTAGGCACAGAGCCTGACACAGGGCTCGAACTCACGGACCTGAGCCAAAGTTGGAGGCTTAACAGACTGAGCCACCCAGGCATCCCTAAATTTTCCCTTTAGATCAGATTCTTGTCTTCTGAAGACAAATATGACTGTAATAATCTTCCAACTAACACCTATTTATTCATTCAGAGCAGCATCTATTCTGTCCTAGCTACTGTGTCATTTTCTGGGAACTACTAAGATAAAAAATAAACTTACAATAACAACGATTATTTTTTTTTTTGTCAAATTTGTTATTTGTAGGAGGCATTCAACTGCGTTATTCCAACCTTCATATCATCAGCACGGTGCAATAATATGGCTACTGTTCTTCCAGGTGAAAAGAAATCAAACGGTCACCTGCCCGAGATAACATAGTAAGTGGGTAAATAAAGATATTCAAGCTACAACTACATGGTTGCAAGCGACAGAAGTGTAAACTTAACCACGGGAGAAGTTCATAAACATATGTATGGGTGGGAGTATCTATAACAAGCCATCCCAAAACTTAGTGGCTTAAAACAGCAAACATTTATTATTGCTCAAAAGACTGGTGGCAGTGGTCAGAAAGGCCCTGAGGCCAAAAGACACTATTGCTGGTAGACACAAGTCAGAAAGGCATGTGCCAGATCAGTAAATGCAGAACGGTTAGGGGAAAGTACAAGAAGCACATGTAATTCATAGGACTGATTACTCTTTCAATTGACTCATCCATTCAATACAGCGGATGGAGTGTCTTTTAGACGACTAGTAAAGGTTAAAAATAAAAACAAATGATCAAAAGAAAAACAAATTAGTGGTAGTATAAGATGAAAATTTGCTGTTAGGGATTCAAGAGAACAGCTGCATATGGCTTTGTAATTGAACACTGGATGCTTCTGAGGGCACAGAAGTCTTGGGTTCTCTAGCTCATTGTTAACACAGAGAGGAAATGGGCACCCTCATTCTTTGCCACTCCAGTAGAAAGTTTACCGTGAAGAGGATGCTTCTTAGGAAGCTCACAGATAACCAATGAAGAATGCTGGCTGCCTATCCACTTTAGAAACAATAACTGTGTATTTTCACTAGGTTACTTTGTCACTTCAAATGTTAATTTCCCCTGAGTTAATACTTCAGTGTATCTCTCATCAATATTACTTTCTATCTCTTTAAAAGTAATCATATTGTAAAGCTACTCAAAAGCTGTTAAAACAACTAGTAAAACATGTCAGAATAAATGCACGAGACCATTTTATTTTCTTGGCATTGTGTAACCAATTAAGTAGTATATTAAGTAGTTCTGAAATAGTTATCACAGAAAAAATATAGAGGAGATATCTTCTGAAGGGTATTAGGCCTGGAGTCCAATTTGCTAAATCTTCCTTTCAGAGGGAAAAGTGGAAGCAATTGCAATGGACGCAGCAGGGAGCAAAGTTTTGCAGAATTGTTCTTACTATTAAAGAAACAAGCCAACTAAATTGTTCTATTAAAACAAGAGGCCAGAAAGGTTGCATTCAATTTAGGACCTGGATTCTTAGGCATTTGGACCCATGGAAAAGGGAGTTTAAATTGCTTTTACTTGCCTTGTTTTATAGGTATGAGAAATTTTTCAAGGTTGCAATTGAAGTCAGAGGTAAAACCGCAGAATTGCACTTTGCTTCACCAGGGATTCCCTTTTGGGTGATTTTAGGGTCTCAAATTTTGTTAAGAAATGAAGACAGTGATATTAGCTACTTGGTGCTTAATATGTAGTTGACAAATAACATATTCACTCTTCTGGGAAGAAGTGATGTGTTCAAAAGTCAAGAAAAGTATAGGTACTACGTTGTGTAGCAGACTTCTAGAATTTATTCATCCAGCTTAACAGAAACTATATCCATCGAACAACTCTTCATCTCCACCACAAAAACAAAGGGACACAAAGGAAACTTGGAAGGTGCTGGGTATGTCTATCCCCTTGATTGTGGCGATCCTATCACAAGTGACTGCATATACCCAAACACATGAAATTTGTACCTATTAAATATATGCAGTTCTTTGTACATCAATTATGCTTGAATAGAGCTGTTTAAAAAGTCAAAAGATGGTACATATAGTATTGCAGGAAGAAAAAGTCACTCTTTATTGAGTATATCTACACATTCAAACAATGCCAAACAACCAAAAATACCAAGAGCCTACTAAGTGTCTCTCATTGTGACTGATTATATAAATGAAGTAAAAACAGGTATTGTTCCTGCCTTTATCATTCAAAACATTTTCTCTAGAGTTAGAAAACTAAAAGTAAGCAAATTTGATCTGTTAGCATCATTCTGTTCTGATATTTTGTTAATCTTTTCTAAGAAACTGGCATGAAAACTACCGCTCTTTCAATTTCCAAGTTAGACTCTGCCTCCTTCTTCTTCACTACACCATTAGAAGCAATCTCTGACTCATTTGAACTTGACATCTCCTTCATATTATTGGTATTTTACCAGTCTGTGTTGCTTTTCCAGATATATAATCTCCTAAGTGGCAGATAGCCATGCTTGATTTATGGATGGGATCCTTGCATGGGAGATAGCTTTATTTTGCTTTTGTTTTTTGTTTACACTCACAGTATCTTCCGCTTGAATTTAGGCTCCAAGACTTACCAATTGTATAAATCTCATGCAATTACTTTTTTATAAGCCTCAGTTTTTCAATTCGTAAAATGGAGATTATAATTTTGTATGATCCATTTTTATAAGTATAAAAGGAGATTATACCAAGAGTTATTTAAAAAGTATCTGGTAGGGGCGCCTGGGTGGCGCAGTCGGTTAAGCGTCCGACTTCAGCCAGGTCACGATCTCGCGGTCCGTGAGTTCGAGCCCCGCGTCAGGCTCTGGGCTGATGGCTCGGAGCCTGGAGCCTGTTTCCGATTCTGTGTCTCCCTCTCTCTCTGCCCCTCCCCCATTCATGCTCTGTCTCTCTCTGTCCCAAAAATAAAATAAAAAACGTTGAAAAAAAAAAATTAAAAAAAAAAAAAAAAAAGTATCTGGTAGGGGCGCCTGGGTGGCTCAGTCGGTTAAGTGGCTGACTTCGGCTCAGGTCATGATCTCGCGGTCCGTGAGTTCGAGCCCTGCATCGGGCTCTGTGCTGACAGCTCAGAGCCTGGAGCCTGTTTCAGATTCTGTGTCTCCCTCTCTCTGACCCTCCCCTGTTCATGCTCTGTCTCTCCCTGTCTCAAAAATAAATAAAACATTAAAAAATTTAAAAAAAATTAAAAAAAAATTAAAAGTATCTGGTACAGGCTATTCATTCAAAGAAAACTAGACTTTTATATTAACTTGAGAACAGTAATTATCAAGCAGCACTGTATTATATATGGAATGATAATATTAATCATCATGAAGTATGTGGGCCATATCTTAGAGTATATTTTGGAATGATCATATGCTATTTATGGTATTTTTGATGCTGAGACTTAGAACTGACACTAATGAATCAATGTTCCATGATTAATGACTAAAGTAACATTTCTTTCTAGGCCCACAATCCTTATTTCCTCTTTCCATTGCACTGGAACTCCAAACATACCATAATGTGTCAGTCCTGGAGCAAACACTATATCCTGATGCCTCCAAAATTTCCACTTAATGCTTTTCTCCTAGTCTCCTCTGCCCTTCTTTCCCTCTCCCTTATTGAAGTTCATTTAAATCTCACCCTCCCTCTGTTCTCGCTCACTCTGAAGAAGAAAATGCTTCCAGTGAGCATTCGTAAATTCTTGCTTATTAATAGAGGGTGCTTTCACACTTACCCTACATTAGGGTATTATTTACATAACAGTATTCTCCTATTAATCTTGAACTCACAGAGAAGAAGGAATGGCGTCTTACTGGCCCTGTTTCCCATATTGAGCCACACGGTGTATATATAAGGTGATCTACACTGCTCAATAAATTGAATGGATACCCAGTTCATAAAGGTGTCAGAACGTGTCTGAAAATGCAGCCACTGTGACATTTACCAGCTGGCATCTATTAGCATTTAAGCAATGGATGAAAAGGAACTACCTCTGCTAGTATCACTGTTGGGTGGAATCTCTCAAGGATTGTGTACTTGCTTAGTGGTGGTACTGTTCTGCCTTCCTTGCACACATTGCTGTACTACACGAACAGATGAATACCTGTCTGGTGCTTTCGAGCTCCAGTAGATTGTTTTTGATGACTAAACTAACATAGCTTGGAAGACCTTTTTATTGAATTTCTCAGACAGTTAGAAGACTTGCCAAGGGGATTTTTGTATGAGATCCAAGGCTTTTTATTATAGTGGTGATTTCTCACATGGTCCGGCGAGAGAAGACCTTTTTAATTTTTGCTCTGTAGAAGCCACTACACAAGAAATTAGGGGATGGGAGGTTGAATAATTTCTGCTGACTTTTTTTTTTTTTTTTTGCAGAATATGTTGGGACATTCCATGGTGTTTATTAAATGTCTATATGAGCTACATACCGTGCCATCCATTTGTAATTTAATTTTATCCTCATACCAACCAAAAAATAAATAATGTTATTACAGTTTTATAGAAGAACGAAGTGAACCAAGTAAGTTATTTGGGTAACATTTGTCAGATTCCAAAATGATGCTTTTGAGTTATCTGTGAGATTTTCTAAAAAGATTTAGTGAAGGTTACTGGGAAAAAAATAAATACCATGGATGAGTCATCTCTTTAATGATTTTGTACGCTAATGTACTTGTTTTCTTCTTAAGTGCATAGTCAATGCCCAATTTTAAGAATATATAAAATGCATTAATATGTAAAGATGAAAATGATAGCGTAAACCTACCATGTAAAACTAACTGAAGATGGCCCTTATTTTGTATGGTTTCAAAAGGAATAAATTTCAGATACAATAGCTTATTAAATAACACATTGGTTTCCCAAAACAAAGTTCAAATGTCAGTTACCATGGTATATTTCCTAAAAGCAATTGCAAAAAGTACAAACTTCCCTCTTAGTTCTTCTTTTCTTTTTGTAATGTTTTTATTACATTTTATTACATTTTATTTTTGAGAGAGAGTGCATGCACAAGTGGGGAGGAGCAGAGGATCTGAAGCAGACTCCTCACTGACAGCAGAGAGTACTACATGGGGCTCAAACTCACAAACCTTGAGTGGGAGTCAGGCGCTTAACCGACTGAGCCACCCAGGTGCTCCCCCTCTCAGTTCTTGAGCCCACAAATCACTATATAAATAAATGTGCATCATGATCAATGATCAATCACATTACTTCTTTCAAAGTCTGTCCATGATTGGACCCTACACATCCATTTTCATTTCATGCATAGAAAGCAAAGCATGAACTTGTGTTGCCTCCCTGTCTCCCAGTGATGAACCCATGCAACATTTCACAAAACTGGATAATTGAAATAGAGCTAGCCAACAAAGATGGATGTGCAGAAAACAAGCAGAAAATGAAAACAGCAGAAAGGAAACTAGATATGATTAGAACATGTGAAAAGAGTGCCAGAGAGTATCGTGTAAGGAAGTATGTAGTATATATACATAATAGGACAGAAAGGGGCATCTGGGGGGCTCAGTCATTTAAGCATCTGACTTTTGCTCAGGTCATGATCTCGTGGTCCATGAGTTCGAGCCCTGCGATGGGCTCTGTGCTGACAGCTTGGAGTCTGGAGCCTGCTTTGATTCCGTGTCTCTTTCTCTCTCTGCCCCTCCCCTGCTTGCGCTCTGTCTCTCTCTCAAAAATACACAAACATTAAATAAATAAAAAAATAGGACAGAAACACTTAATATACTGTACAAAATAACTTGCAGGGTTTGAATTGAATGTAAATGGAGTTAGAGAATAAATAGCTGACCTTGGGAACACTGGCAATGCCACCATTCAAGAGACTCTGGATGTGCAGCCTGAGAATGTAGTGAAGGTGAGGTTATTGACATAAATGAAGAAAGCGGTTGTAAAGGAAAAGATGAAGATGACCCAGAGGAAAGACACGGGCAAAAGCTTCACATTAAAGGAAACTTAAAGATATTTCATGACATTGAAAATACAAAAGACAAAGTGTTGGAATAAGATCCAAACTAAGGTTTAGGGTACACTCTGTACAGTATGTTATACAACGAGAAGACATTTTGCACCTTGAAACACTACTGACAAGTTATTTTTACCAAGAAATCAAATATTTAAGTGAATATATTTGTAATGCTTTAAGTATATTAAATAAATCTCATTTCTTATTATTTTATTTTTATTTCCCCATACCTCTGTAACAGACCAGAAGAGTTTTTTTTTTAAGTTCTGACAAAAATGTTTTAAAGATTACAGAACGATCATAATTTTTCCAGTTGGTTTTTAAGATCATGTTGCAGTTTCTACTTACATGGACATGGTTATGGTTATGTGCCACTGTGCAAATTGAGGTGAGGGCTGCCTTACTAGTCTTTTAATATGTTTCTGTGTATGTACTTTTTTCTGCCCATGTAATATTTGTGAATCATTGCTGCTTAGGAAATCTAGCCAAAGTCAAAAGTTGCAAGGAAGCTATACAATTTGAAGAATCTACTCTCATCAAAATACTTTGTCTCGAAGTTGTAAAGCATCTACTCAGTTCAAGAAACTGAATGTAGCAACTCCTTATAACATGGCAAGTAACTTACTCACTAAGAATAACTAAGCCTACCCTTTGTGAATCCACTAATAAATTTGTACTACATTTAGCAGTCATTTCACTTTGTTTTCTACCTTATATTGCAATAATCATATTAAATATATTTACATCCTATGTTAAATGTAATTAAGAGATGAGTTTCAGTGGATCGATAGCTATAAAGTTACGTATTTTAGATACTTCATCACACATTTTAAAATTAATACATTGCCATATTTCCAAATTTGGTGCCCATTGAACAGCTTGCAAGTCTTTGGTTTTCAACATATCTAATGGATAAAAACGACACAGGGCTAATTTAAAATAATGTGGTCCACGTGACTATTGAGCTCTTAATTTTATCCAAGAAGATTTAATTAGTGATGGCACAGTGTTTTAAGTTATGGCTATAGAATGCTAGCTTTGGTTTAAATGATCCAGATACAGGTCTCTCTGATGCTTAGGCTCTGCATCTAACCCAAAACTAAGCTGATTATAATATCATACAGCTATAATAGCTACATTTTTCCACCGTGAAAGTGTGGACCGTTTTAAATCTCCCTTGTTTTCTCTTGGTTCCAAACTAGAAGTAGATCTCTCTCTTTTCTCAGTGCTATGTGACGTTTCCTGTACAAAGCCACCAAGCAATGATTGGCATAGTTCGTAAATAATTAACAACTCCATGAAAATTTCATGTAAAGTATATGTGATTACATAAACAAGTTATTCTGCTTGGCCCACTAAATACTATTCCATGAGCATTTATTTTCAAAACAATCATTCTTTAATGTAGATATAGTATTGGCTGTATGATATATTACATGGATAAAGCTCTTTTTTGTTAGAGCTTTAGGTGGCTCAGATTTTAGCAACTTTAAAGATGGCAGCAGGCAACATTTATCTTTAAATATGCGTTCATATTTTGGATTATTTTCTAAAAGTGACATTACTAAGTATAAAATGAAGAGCATTTTTAAAGATTTTTATGTATATTATTAAATATTCCCTGGCAGGACAGTCCTCATTTACTTAGATTTTGAAAAGTTTCTGAATGAATTTATACACATAGGATCTGAATCCTTCAGGTCATAACAGCATAAGAGTTACAAAAATGATGTAGCACAATGTTGTTTATTCTTTCACCCTGCACATGGAATACAAACATGGGTAGTGAAAGACATTCAATAAAGGGTTATTTAAAAAGTATAATGTTATTTTACTTATATTTTTGTACCAAAGGCAGAAATAAGATTTCCATGTGATATGATTAGTTACATGTTATCTCATTTTTAGTGTCAAATTCAAGAGAAAAAATATAGTGTTTTGTCTTTGTTTGTATTAATAAAGGCAATAAACCAAGGACTATTGGTAGATTAACTCTCTCTCATAGATTCCTCCATCTATCAATCGAACTGGCTTATCTGCTGTTCATTAATATATAATCTTTATAGTTGCTAGGTTCAAAGAAATACCTATATATTAATACTTACTAATACCTATATATTACGTCATTGATCCCTGATTTGAGGCTCAGGATCAATACAAAAAAGACACTGAAAACAAAATAATCTTATAATAGCAATTGGAATTTAAAATACCTTGTATGAACACTTTGAAAACATGTTGTCTTGAAGCAAAGGTATTTTTTCCTAAGGTTTAATATATATTTTCTGACTATTTACTATGTATATAAAGCACAATTCTTTAAAATATTTTTTTCTTTTCAAAATTTTATGTACAAAATCTAACCAAAGATGTAAAAGATCTGTATGCTGAAAACTATAGAAAGCTTATGCAGGTAATTGAAGAAGATATAAAGAAATGGAAAGACATTCCCTGCTCATGGATTGGAAGAATAAATATTGTCAAAATGTCAATACTACCCAAAGCTATCTACACATTCAATGCAATCCCAATCAAAATTGCACCAGCATTCTTCTCGAAACTAGAACAAGCGATCCTAAAATTCATATGGAACCACAAAAGGCCCCGAATAGCCAAAGTAATTTTGAAGAAGAAGACCAAAGCAGGAGGCATCACAATCCCAGACTTTAGCCTCTACTACAAAGCTGTCATCATCAAGACAGCATGGTATTGGCATAAAAACAGACACACAGACCAATGGAATAGAATAGAAACCCCAGAACTAGACCCACAAACGTATGGCCAACTCATCTTTGACAAAGCAGGAAAGAACATCCAATGGAAAAAAAGACAGTCTCTTTAACAAATGGTGCTGGGAGAACTGGACAGCAACATGCAGAAGGTTAAAACTAGACCACTTTCTCACACCATTCACAAAAATAAACTCAAAATGGATAAAGGACCTGAATGTGAGACAGGAAACCATCAAAACCTTAGAGAAGAAAGCAGGAAAAGACCTCTCTGACCTCAGCCGTAGCAATCTCTTACTCGGCACATCCCCAAAGGCAAGGGAATTAAAAGCAAAAATGAATTACTCGGACCTTATGAAGATAAAAGCTTCTGCACAGCAAAGGAAACAATCAACAAAACTAAAAGGAAACCAACGGAATGGGAAAAGATATTTGCAAATGACATATCGGACAAAGGGCTAGTATCCAAAATCTATAAAGAGCTCACCAAACTCCACACCCGAAAAACAAATAACCCAGTGAAGAAATGGGCAGAAAACATGAATAGACACTTCTCTAAAGAAGACATCCGGATGGCCAACAGGCACATGAAAAGATGTTCAACGTCGCTCCTTATCAGGGAAATACAAATCAAAACCACACTCAGATATCACCTCACGCCAGTCAGAGTGGCCAAAATGAAGAAATCAGGAGACTATAGATGCTGGAGAGGATGTGGAGAAACGGGAACCCTCTTGCACTGTTGGTGGGAATGCAAATTGGTGCAGCCGCTCTGGAAAGCAGTGTGGAGGTTCCTCAGAAAATTAAAAGTAGACCTACCCTATGACCCAGCAATAGCACTGCTAGGAATTTATCCAAGGGATACAGGAGTACTGATGCATAGGGGCACTTGTACCCCAATGTTTATAGCAGCACTCTCAACAATAGCCAAATTATGAAAGAGCCTAAATGTCCATCAACTGATGAATGGATAAAGACATTGTGGTTTATATACACAATGGAATACTATGTGGCAATGAGAAAAAATGAAATATGGCCTTTTGTAGCAACGTGGATGGAACTGGAGAGTGTGATGCTAAGTGAAATAAGCCATACAGAGAAAGACAGATACCATATGGTTTCACTCTTATGTGGATCCTGAGAAACTTAACAGAAACCCCTGGGGGAGGGGAAGGGAAAAAAAAAAAAAGAGGTTAGAGTGGGAGAGAGCCAAAGCAAAAGAGACTGTTAAAAACTGAGAACAAACTGAGGGTTGATGGGGGGTTGGAAGGGAGGGAGGGCAGGGTGGGTGATGGGTATTGAGGAGGGCACCTTTTGGGATGAGCACTGGGTGTTGTATGGAAACCAATTTGACAGTAAATTTCATATATTAAAAAAATAAATAAAATTAAAAAAAAAACAAAATTTTATGTACATTATAGTTAATTAACATACAGTATAACATTAGTTTTAGGAGTAGAATTCAGTGATTGATCACTTATATACAACACTTAGTGCTCAACATAACTAGTACCCTCCTCAATACTCATCACACATCTAGCTCATTCCTCTACCCAGCTCGCTCCATGAATCCTCAGTTTGTTCTTTAAGAGTCTCTTATGGCTTGTTTCCCTCTCTCTCTTTTCTACCCCCTCCCACAAGTTCATCTGTTTTGTTTCTTAAATTCCGTATATGAATGAAATCATGTGGGATTTGTCTTTCTCTGACTGACTTATTCTGCATAGCATCATACACACTAGCTCCATCCATGTCACTGAAAGGGGCAAGATTTCATTCTTTTGATGACTGAGTAAAATTTCATTGTGTGTGTGTGTGTGTGTGTGTGTGTGTGTGCACCACATCTTAAAAAACGGGAATCTTGCACAGATTTCAACAAACATGATCTGAGACCTTCACTCACAAGGACATCCTGACTCAATATTATTATTAAAGCCCCTGAATTATCTGCAGATCTGTTTTTCCCCCTCTTTTAGTCCTTTTCTCAATGTTAAATAATTGCTAAGTATTGTGTGTGAAAACCGGAATGGCTCTATAACAAGCCTCTTATTGGATAGAAGAAGATAAATTTAAATACCTATTAGAGTTGAGTATCTAGCTCAATCAAAGTTGGGTGCAGAACTATAAAGTCTAGTTTAGTTCATACCTACCCTTACTTGCCCTTAAATAGTTCAGTGTCACACCTGAGTATTGAGGGTATTTATTAGGACTCACCACCCTCAGTAGGCTCTGAGGTCCATTTATACCTCTCTCCAACACTAGGTCATTGCTGAAACCACTGCTTAGTTTTCAACCTCGACGTGATTACTTCCTTTCCATCTCCTAAGTTTCTTGATTTGTGTGGAATAAATATGAATTAGCAAAGACTTCAGGGAAAAAGGCAAGAAGTGGGTTTATATGCCCTTAATAATCAGACTTTTTTGGGGGCACCTGGGTGGCTCAGTCGGTTAAGCATCCAACTTCAGCTCAGGTCATGATTTCACCGGTTGTGATTTCGAGCCCCGCATCGACTCTGTGCTGACAGCTCAGAGCCTGGAGCCTACTTTGGATTCGGATTCTGTGTCTCTCTCTCTCTTCCCCTCCCCTGCTCATGCTCTCTCTCTCTCTGTGTCTCTCAATAATAAATAAATGCTAAAAAATTTTTTAAAAAAATAATCAGACTTTTTTTAATATTAAAGTCATAAAAAATAAAATGGAAAATTTAACCAGAAAATTGTAATCCATTTTAAAATGGGAATCATAAAACTGAAAAAGTGTAACAGTTGAAAATAAGATTCAAATTGATAGATTTCCCAAAATAGAGGACACAACAGGTTTTATAAAATAGTTAACTTAAAGTTCTGGCAAAAGAATACATTCAGGTTAAATCACAAAGAGTAAAAGTGACAGAAAGCATGGAAAACAGTATAAGAGATGAAAACGTGATGGTTCAGGTACTAATACATGTAAATTGAATGAAAAAAGGCAGAAGGAGAAAGATTTGTGAAAAAGCAGTATTTGAAAAAATAATACATTACACTTTTTCAAAACCATTTGTAGATAAATGCAAACAATCCGTTTTAATAAATTTTCAGAAATCCAAGCATAGAGAAAAAAGTATAGGGACATAACTCTACTGAATATCAGCGACAAAAACACAAAGAACAAATACAACAAAAAGAAAACAGTAACAAATATGGTAGATATTAATCCAATTATATCAATTATCAATTTGATGTCAATAAAATGAATGTGCCCATTGAAGACAAAAGATTGTCAGAGCAGATGAAAAAATAAGATCAAACCATATTTTGTCTATAAGAAAAATATGCCATGCTAACCCTAATTAAAACAATTTAGGAATAGTTATATTAATCTCAGATGGAGCAGACTTCAAAGTAAGGAAATTTATTAGGGAAAAAAGAATGGCATTACATAATGATAAAGGGGTCACTTCTCCAACACAACATAACAATGAGTAATAAGTATGTGCCTAACAATAAAATGTCAGCCTACATTAGGCAAACAAAGGTACTACTGCAAGGAGAAATAGATGAATTCACGAATATCATTTTCGACTTCATCACAGATGGCAGGATGGTCTATGTAGAAAATCTCAAAGAATAAAACAATAATAACATCTTCTGGAACTAAGAAGTAATTAAAGCAAAGTTGCAGGATGTAAAATTAGTAAACAAGTGCCAGAAATTTCCCTATATACTAGCAATGAATAAGTGGAATTTAAATTTGAAAACATTTGAATTTGAAAACATATTTTTATTAACACCCTCCAAAATGAAATATTTCAGCATAAATAAAAAATGTATAATATCTACAGGAAGAAAACTTATAAAACTCTAATGAATGAAATTAAAAACCTAAAAAGATATTCTGTGTTCACAGATAGCAAGACCCAACATTGTGAAGATGTCAGTTCTTTCCAACTTGATCTATAGATTCAATGCATCCTAAACAAAATCCCAGTGAGTTATTTTGTAGATATTGATAAACTGATTGTAAAGTTTATATTCTGGGGCAAAAAACCCAGAATAGTCAATACAATATTGAAAGAGAAGAACAAAGTTGGAAGATTGACACTAACCTAACTTCAAGGCTTACTATTAAGCTAGAGGAATCAAGACAATGTGATATTGGTGAAAGACTAGACAACTAGATCAATGGAACAGAACAGAGAGCCCAGAAATAGACCCCCGTAAATACAATTTATTGATCAATGACAAAGGAGCAAAAATAATACCATGGAGCAAAGACAGACTTTTCAACAAGGTGTGTTGGAACAAAAGGATATATACATGCAACAAAACTAATCTAAGCAGAGACCTTAAACCCTTTATAAAAATTAATTCAAAACATGATACATGTGAATTTAAAATGAAAAAAATATACATAAGATCCTTAGATCATAGCAGAAGAGAAAATTTTCAATGACTTTCTGTATGGTAATGCCTTTTCAAATATAATATCAAGGACATGAACTGTGAAAGAAATAATAAACAAGACTTCAATAAATTACAAACTCTATTCTACAAAAGATGATGTCAAGAGAATGAGAATAGAAGCTTTGGACTTGGATAAAACAGTTGCAAAAGATACTTTTGGTAAGGGATGTTATTCAAAATATACGAAGAACTCTTCCAAAATTCAACAATAAAAAAATATGTAACCAATTGAAAAGTGGGTCAAAGACCTTATCAGACAGACACCTTACCAAAGAAGATATGCATATGACAAATAGATAAAAAATGTTCTACATCATATGTTATAAGGAAAATGCAAATTAAAATAATGAAATACCCATACATTTCTATTGCAATAGCCAAAATCTGAAACACTGACATCAAATGCTAGTGAGGATGTGGAGTAACAGGAACTCTCATACATTTGCTGGTGGGAATGCAAAATGGTGCAGACCCTTTGGAAGACAGTTTGCCAAGTACTTATAAAACTAAACATATTCTCATGATATGATCCATTAATAACACCCCTTAATATGTACTCGAAGGAATTGAAAGCTTATGCCCACGTGAAAACCAGCATATGTATGTTTATAGCAGCTTTATTCATAATTGCCAAAACTTGGAAACAAGCAACATGTCCTTCAGTAAATGAAGGGATGAATAAACTGTACAATGAAAGAGTATTCAGTACTAAAATGAAATGAGCTATCAAGCCAAGAAAAGACATGGAGGAATCATAAATGTGTATTAGTAAGTGAAAGAAGCCAATCTGAAAAAGCTACATTCTACAGGATTCCAACTACATGACACTCTGGAAAAGGCAAAATTTTGGAGACAGTGAAAGGATAAGAGGATATAAGGAGTTGGAGGATAGAAAGAGAAGGTGAATAATTAGAACACAGATGATTTAAGGGCCGTAAAAATATTCTGTATGTTATTAAATGATGGATATCATTTACATATTACATACATTAGGGTAAACCAACAGAATGTCAATACCAAGACTGAATCCTAATTTTGGATGGTAAGGATGTGTCTCTGGAGGTTCAACCCTGGTAACAAATGCACCATTTATTGTTGATAAAGGGAGTGAAGGGCTATGATGTACAGGGGAGTTTATGGAAGATCTCTGTACCTTTCTTTCACTTTAAGAAGATCATCACCAGGACCTATAAGGTTAAAAATTGGTAGAAATAAAGGACAAAAATTAATTCAAAAGAAAGGTTTCAATGAGGCTTAAATGTTCAAAATTCTTACATTTCCTGGTGAATGGTAAAAATACAAATTTATATTAGACCCTAGAGAGCCAACAATTCATAGTGTAATTTCCAGAAAATATAACATAAACTAGAGCAAAAGAATGCAAATTTAAGAAGCTAATAAGAATACTGAATAGTGCAATATAGATTTAGTTAATCAAAAAGAATGGAACAAAAAATAGTTAAGGTGGGACTGAAAAAAAAGTATTAGAAATATTTAAATCAAAACCTATCAGGGATGCCTGAGTGGCTCAGTCAGTTGAGTATCCAACTCGTGATTTCGGCTCAGGTCATGAACTTAGGGTTGTGGGATTAGAGTTCCGCATCAGGCTCCATGCCTTTCTCTTCCCCTCTGGTCCTCTCCCCTCCTTGCTCTCTCTCTCTCTCTCTCTCTCTCTAAAATAATAATTTTTAAAAGTTACTTAAAAAGCCAATAGGATAAATGTAAATTAATAAATGCTCCAATCAAAAAAAAAAAATAAAGGTTGTCAGGGAAATTTACTTCAAAAAAAATGACTACATGTTCCTCCCCAAAGTCATAATCTAAGTACAACGATGAAGAAAGATTAACAGTAAAACGGTTGACCTCTGGTTTCTGGTTCAAGGTGTCCTGAGCTCAGAGGCCATCACTCCTATTGTCACAGCAAGGAAAAACTTGAACAAAATGAAAATCAACAATTCTTCTTAGACTCATAAGAATACTGAGGTCACATTATTACAGACAAATTTAACATAGACCTGTTAGTTTATTTTATTTTCTAAAATGAGAATGTAGGACTTAATAATTTCTAATGACTCAGCTGAGCACTAAATACTGTGTGTGTGTGTGTGTGTGTGTGTGTGTGTGTGTGTGTGTGTGTGTTTGTGTGCATGTATACACACATAGATATACATACACAGGTGCACATATATATGTATATGTCAACACACACATTTGTGACATATAGTAGCTTCTAGAAGACAATCTTAAAATTTAAGTCATAAAAATAGAAAGAATAGTTTCCTAAAGTTCTATAAACATGAAGAAAACAAGAGCAATTTTAAATAGCATCTGCCTTAAAGCTTCAGTTCCCCTCACCAGCATAAAATTTTTAAAAAAGGAAAATATACATACATTGACATAAGTTACCCAAAAAAAAAGGATCTCTGTGGGAAAGACTATTTACAGTGGCTGCTTTTGAATGCAGGGAGTCATGAAGCTATTTATTTTTCCTTTTTCTTTTGTTCTTTTTAAAAGAGTTTTTAAGAAGCAATGATATTACTATATACACTTAACACCCATATGCACCCACAGTACTCAAAGTGGAGGAAAAACAATCTTTTCAGAATACCACAAAGCAGTTGAATATTAAAAGTAATTCATTTTTTTTTCAAATATGCTTGCTTTTAACTAATGATTTCCTTTATTTTTAAAAAGCTTTCTTTGGTGCAATGAATTTCAATTGTAGGTTGATGATCATTTCACTGAGTCAATTTTACTCTTCAGTAAGAAGCTACCCCTGTGACTCAATGAGTAGCCACATCTTTTGAGAATGATTTTGTTCTGAATCCTTTTTGGTAAATAGAATGTATATTCTGACTTTTTTTTTTCCTGTTACCATCTGGCCTTGGTGTAAGAAATCAATTCCACAGCAGCCACTGAACTTGGGTGCACTGAAAGGCATGTCCAAACTGTGCTTCTCTAAATATCTTTAGCACAACTGACCTTTTGTTCTTGCAGAAACAGGCTCAATTGGAACAAGAAGGAACCTGTCATGCCATTTTCCTGCTACAATATTCATTAGTTGGGGGCCATGATCTTGTGTGTCTCTACAGAAGATTCTTGTTAACAAGCCTCAAGTCAGCAATCTGCTCTTTCCCTGTGCCTCAGTAACATTTTTTTCAGGATAACTAATTCTTAAATGAGCCTTTTCTCATGGCACAATCTCCTAACACTTTTGGACACTGTTCCCTTCAACAGTTACACTTTGATGACAGAAAAGACTATACTCTTGTCGCATAACATTTAAACACTCACAGGCCCACCTTCACTGCTGACTCTGCCTTCTGGGTGCAGCAATTAGCACAAAGTAGAAGCTTAGTCACTAGAAACTTCTGCAGCTCTGGCTTTGATGTGTTTGTACAGGAAAATTAGGTCAAGGTCTCTTGGATCCACATCTTCTTGGATAAAGATTGTTTTTCTTTTTTTTTTACACTCACCAAATATTTGAAAAGTGGATTTAGGCTCTTCACAAATATGTAAAAGAGAATATCAAAGAATGAATTTCAGGTCTATACATACTTCAGTGAAAATAATATTTGCATTTGAGAATCATTATATATTTATATAATGGATTATATAATGCATATATATTTTACATCTATATATTTCTCTATATTACGTTTAAATAGGCTACATTGAAGGAAGGATGTAGGAACACATATGGTTTGAAGGAAGATGACTGATTAGGAATACATTTTAAGTTGTGAGGTTTTACAAGAGATTCAGCCCACTAAAGAAATAGTGACCAAAAGATCAATATGTTGAATATATAAGCATGATACTATATTTCTGGAATACATTTGATGAAAAAAATTATAAAGTGATATACTTTCTCAAATTTGTGCCACTGGAACTTGGGGTGTCTTAATGTATCCTTTTGGGAAGTAGAGTTTATGTCATATAAGGTTACATTAGTTGAAGAAGCATAATGGGACTAGATTTTCTCTATTTCTGATATCCTTCCTTTTCCCCATGTCCACATGTTGTCTAGCTCTTAATTTAGAAAGCTGACTGAGTGACAACAGAGAGGATAATGCCTTTGAAAGAAGATTTTTATTATTTGTAATTCCCAAGAGATATGGGCATGCCATCCATTGCAGGACCATAGAACGAGCACCATGATCTAGTCAGGAGGCAGAAGCAGGAACAAGAGGAAAGCCAAGGCCACACCCTATACTGATGTTCCCGCAGGAAAAGCAAGGCAGAACAGGGAAAATAGCTTAGCATTAGACAGTCTTAATAATGTATGTGGGATCTGGGCTACATGGG
Source organism: Panthera leo (assembly GCF_018350215.1). Classification (NCBI taxonomy): domain Eukaryota; kingdom Metazoa; phylum Chordata; class Mammalia; order Carnivora; family Felidae; genus Panthera; species Panthera leo. The sequence continues at coordinate 39,605,153 of NC_056693.1, forward strand.
TGGTCCCTAATTGTCTGGTACCTCATCCTGGGTTGATTTAGAGGAGAGGAAATATTGATTTGGTGTGTGACAGTTAGATAGAAGGGTCTTACAGTGTATATACTTTGGGTTGGTTCATTTATATACAAAAGGCATACTCCCCTCAGCCCTTTTCTTTCCCTAAGAATTGGCTAGTCCTGGAGGTCTCTGGGTGGCTCATTCAGTTAAGCATGTAACTTTGGCTCAGGTCATGATCTGTGGCTCATGGGTTAAGCCCTGCATCAGGCTCTGTATTGAAAGCTCAGAGCCTGGAGCCTGCTTCAGATTCTGTGTCTCTCTCTCTGCCCCTCTCCTTCTTGCACTCTCTCTCTCTCTCTCTCTCTCTCTCTCAAAAATAAACATTAAAAATTTAAAAAAAATAAATGCTGCTAACATAATTGATTTTTATTATAATCTAGAGTTTTCTGGTATCAGAAAGAGACACATTTGTTGTTGATGGAGAACCAATTATAGTTAATATGGAATAATTGACCATTTTGGTTTATCTTCCATGACAGAGCCACAAACCTTGAGAAATTTCTCAAGAAAGGGATACCCTAGTTGTTGAGGAAATGGCAGAAAAAGAGGAGGGGAGCAGGGGAAAGGACAAGAAAAAGGGTCATCAGAAAGAAATGAGACTCGTAGACATCCATTATGAGTAGAGCTAATGCTCTTAAAAGTTATTCATGCTCTGTATCATCTCAAACCTTGAGTGCTCATAATTAGCTGTAAGCAAAAGTTTTCAACCTGAAGATGTACCACCCATTGGTACCTTTCTTTTTCTTTTTTTTTTTTAATTTTTTTTTAAAAAATTTCATTTTATTTTCCATTTTATTTTTTTAATTTACATCCAAATTAGTTAGCATATAGTGCAATTAATGATTTCAGAAGTAGATTCCTTAGTGCCCCTTACCCATTTAGCCCATCCCCTCTCCCACACCCCCTCCAGTAATCCTTTGTTTGTTCTCTGTATTTATGAGTCTCTTATGTTTTGTCCCCCTCCCTGTTTTTATATTATTTTTGTTTCCCTTCCTTTATGTTCATCTGTTTTGTCTCTTAAAGTCTTCATATGAATGAAGTCATATGGTACCTTTCTATGTGTTTGGTGTTCCTGTAGAATTAAGGAAACAGTCACATCTTAAAAAAACAAAACAAAACAAACAAACAAAAAAACCCGATTAGATTGTCACATATAGCCATATACAATAGTAATAAGTCCTCACGGAAAAGTCATAAGAGGTATTCACTTTGTTGGCTGAGTACTTTTAAAAAGAAGCAGTATTACTTTGGGAGAAGGAAAAGCTCTAATACCAACATCTTTAGATGTTCTGGAATTACTCAAGCTTGAACTGAGACAGTCGATAGAGCAACCTCTAAATTTCTACTTCTTTATCAGAGTTTTGACATTACTTCAGTACTTTTTATTTAATTTTTTTGTTTTTATTTTATTTTTGAGAGAGACAGAGTGCAAGCAGGGGAGGGACAGAGAGAGAGGGAGACACAGAATCTTAAGCAGGCTCTGAGCTGTCAGGAGCCATGAGATCATGACCTGAGCTGAAGTCGGATGCTTAACCAACTGAGCCACCCTGGAACCGCAGTAGCTTTTATGTATATGTATATATATGTGTGTGTATATACGTGCAAATATGTGTGTATATATATATATATATATATATATATATGTATATGCATGTACATATACACGTATATATATGTATATGTATGTATATATATACATATACACGTATATATGTATATGTATGTATATATGTACATATACACGTATATCACACACACATACACACACACACACACACACACACACACACACACACATAGTATGAGAATTTTTTTACCTCTTGGGGACAAAAGAAGGCATAGCTAAAAACCTGTGGGCTTTTGTGTCAAGAAAGAATAATTACTGCTTAAAAGTGTCCTACGCTAAAGGAAAAACTGTGAAAATGTCATTGTTGAGAACTAAAAAAAAAAAAAAAAAAAAAATGCAAGATCTCTTTCTCTTAAGAAAATGTCTTTAATTCAGCCAGTCCTGTTAATTTCCAAAGACAGTTAAATTCCATCAGAATCAGTAGTGCCGAGCAGCTGGTTAAGGGCAAAGTTAAGTGACTTACTACCTATAAAGGTCTACTTTTATTATGTCTCAAGAAAGCAATATAATATTTCTAATTTAATCAAAACAAATCAGAATGTGTTCTTCTTCATTAATATAAGCCAGGTCCTTCTGGGGTTACAGCTCTTTAAATGAATCTGGTACTTGGGTTTATGTATTAGAAATAAAAATCCTAAAATGCAAGGTGTTGTGTGTGTGTGTGTGTGTGTATGTATAAGAGATATATATAGGATATCTTACAGATATAAGGATATATAGGATAGCTCTTAAGGATATAAGAGCTATTAGCAATTGATGTAAATTTTTAGCTGAAAATACTTGGATTTTTTTCTAATGCCACATAATAACTATAATTTTACCTGATTGAAGGTAGTTTTGTGCTCACAAAATTTCAGCATAAAAGTAGAAACTAGACATGGGACAGAATCCAAAAACCAGCTACCTGCTGTTAAGGAAAAATTATACCTAGGAAGACATTTTATTCAACCTACCAATTACATGCAAAAGATTTGGGTCAGATACTTCCCATCTGAATTAAGTACCTGAATGTGACAGGCTGCATTCAGGCATAATATTATTCTTTAAAAAACAATAATAATAAAAATATCTTAAAGTGTCATAGCTTAAAACTTAAGATAGCAATGTCCAGGAAAATGAAGCAAAAGGATGGCTTTCCCAAGTGTTATTTCTATTTTTCTATCCTTTGTCCTTCCACAAAATTATGTCCCAACCTTCACCTGTAAAGCATATAGAATTGAAGTGAAAGGGAAACAACATGGGATCATTTAGTCATTCATGTATCACGGAGCACTCATCGTGTTCTAGATATATAATAATGCATTATCTCACTTCCACAATTTTTTCAAGGTAGTCTTTTTTTTTTTTTTTTAAATCAACCCCTCTTTTGAAGATGGGAGGAATTAAGTGTTTGAAGCACTAGTTCAAGGTCACAGTATTGTGTGGAATAGCAAGGATTTAACAAAATTTTGTTAGGCTCTAGATTTCCACTAGTGCTGCTAATGAGTTTCCATAAGTTCTTCTTTTGAAAAGAAAAAGGTGAAAACAAAAAAGAAGTCAGAGAAAGAATATGAGAGTAGAATATAACCTTGTGACTTTGTCATCTAATTTTCAGCCCGCACAGAATCCCTCAGTAATTCTAAAACAATTATTCTGTATTTAACTATAGTTAATGCCTAACCTGAAACCATCCTACTTGTAATTATTTTTACTTTAGTCTCTTTATTTCCTTAAAATAGCTGGGGGACTTTAAGCTACTGTTGATAGAATATTACATCTCAGTTTTCCTTCAAGCCCTAGACTTTATCATGGTCATTTTAAAAGAGATGTCACTGAGAAACGAAGTGGATACTTTTAATCTTTGTTTCTTATTCTCATCTGATGGCTGGCTTTATCAGCTGGCCTATATCCTGAGGGAATGGCCTGGTTAAGTACATCCCTGAGATATTTTATAACTTTGTCTACTCTTTGACTTCTCCATGCATTTGATGAAACATGGGCTTATAATCATGCCATCAACTCTATATGTTTTCCAGTAGAAGATAAAAATACTACACTTTAAAGGTGAGAGTCAGGAAGGGCGGTATACTGTGGATTTCCACTGCAGACAATGGAAGTTTTGAAGGGTGGGAGTCATCTTCCAATTCGGGATGTGCGGATGGATGTACACATTAATATCCTTAGTTTGTCATATGTAAAATGAGAATAATATAACCTACCTCATGGGATGGTTGGAGGATTGAATTAGTTAGTGAAGTAAAGGACTAAGAATAGTGCCTTTTACATGAGTGCTATGGAATTATTGAACATAATTGTAATTCAGGGTAAACAAAGGTCTGTGAATTCAGAGGTGTGTAGAGTATTAAAAAGGGGACAGGTAAGATTGGTTTCACCTTGTCATTTACAGAATGGTTGTTGAGAGGATAGGAGAGACTGGTTTTAATGATTCAAACTGAAAATGAATTAAGGAAAGCAAAATTTCAAGGATGGTGAACATTGGGAACAGGGAGTCAGTCTATGCTATTTTATGCATACGTGGTTTTAAAACAAAAAGCGCTGTGCCATTTCTGCTCTAATCCAATGTATCTGCATCAATTCCATGTTTCACAAACTCCACAACTCCACTGTGTAAAATTGTTCAATAATTTCCTATTTCTCTTAGAATAAAGATCAACATATTTAGTGTGGCCTACAAGTCGCTATGCAACTGACTTAACTCCCCAGCCTCATGTCTTAACATTCTCTGGGTTTCTGTGCTTTATCCATTGCTCTCTGTTTTTGACAAACACCATGTGACCTTCCTCCATACAGCCTTTGTGTCTGCTATTCACACTTTGAGGAAATCTTTTCTCCTTTTTGTCTAGTTACTTATTTTCATTATTCATATTTAAGATCTAATATCATCTCAAGAGGCAAGACTTCTCAGACACCTGAAATAAAGCTAAGGTCCTATGTGTTCTTATTAAACACTGACACTTTGTAGCAGTTACCATAATTAGAAATCATTGTTTGGGGTGATAATTTGAATAATAAGTTTCCCGTTTACTCTCTACGGTCCCTGAAGGCAAAAGACCCATAACTGTGTATCTGTGTTTGCTGAACATTATAATCTCATTATAGTGTTTTCCCATCATAGATGCCCCCAAAATAAATAACTATATATATGTAATATATAATATATATCATAGATATATAAAATATATATTTACTATTAAAATTTTATTTATTATTAAAAGTATATAATTAATTTCAATTCATTGACTGATGAATGTATAAAGAAGATGCGGTATGCAAATACAATGGAATACCAATCAGCGATAAAAAGAATGAAATTTTGCCATTAGCAACAACGTGGATGGTACTAGAGTGTATTATACTAAGCAAAATAAGTCAGAGAAAGACAAAATCATATGATTTCACTCATACGTGGAATTTAAGAAACACAACAGATAAAGGGAGGGAAAAAAACGAAAAAAAACGAGAGGGAGGCAAACAATAAGGAACTCTTAAATACAGAGAACTGAGGGTTGCAGGAGGGAAGATGGGTGGGTGGATGGGCTAAATGGGTGATGAGCATTAAGGAGGGCATTTGTTGGGATGAGCACTGATTGTTATATGTAAGTGATGAATCACTGGATTCTACACCTGAAACCAATACTACACTGTATGTTAACTAATTTGAATATAAATATTAAAAAAATATTTTATAACTAAAATTACATAATTATTAATTTTAAATTATTTAAAAAATCAAATTAATATCTATTCATATATTGTTAAAATTATGTATTATTAAAATTAAAACATTATATATAAGGTATATTATATATAATATATGTACATATATGAATTTATACAAATATATACCCATATATATATATATGAGTTTATACAAATATATACCCATATACCCATATACATATATATATATATATATATATATATATATATATATATATATATATGTTGTATGTATATACACATCAACCTTGAAACATGCAGGATTTATTATTTTTAAAATATTAACTCATGGGGCACCTGGGTGGCTCAGTCAGTTGAGCATCTGACTTTGGCTCAGGTCATGATCTCGCGGTCCATGAGTTTGAGCCTTGCATTGGGCTCTGTGCTGACAGCTCAGAGCCTGGAGCCTGCTTCAGATTCTGTGTCTTTCCCTCTCTCTGCTCCTCCCTCGCTTGCTCTCTGTCTGTCTCTCTCTCTCTCTCTCTCTCTCTCTCTCTCTCTCTCAAAAATAAACAATAAAACAACAACAAAAAGTGGAGATTCCACTCATGGCTGCCTCTGCAGTTTTGGATGCTGTACTTTCTCACCTTCAATTCTAGGTGCTCTAATTGGCACTGCAGCCCTGAAAGCACTCAACCAGGGAAATTCATCTAAAGGTGGTCATGACTTTGTTGTTGGCTTTTTCAAAATAACTAAATCCTGCCTCTTCATGGTATCTACTTTTGTCCAAAGATAAGCTTTAATATACAAATGAAATTACCAAGAGTGGAATAAATTAAATAAGGGGTTGAAATAATTTGTATGGTATCAGACTTTCCACTAAAAAAAAAAAAAAAACAAATAAGTTATTAGAATAACTCTGTGTCATATCTCTAAGAGCTCTGGTTACTTAAATTTAGTACTGAAAAGTTGATTACACTTTATTCATGAAAGTTCAGTGAGGCTGTTTTGGGTGCTTAATACATATTCAAATACCTATTTCAAAATGGATTAACATTTTTAAAATAATAAATCCTACATGCTGAAAGGTTGATATGTATACACCCAAAGTTTGATATATGTTTGTGTGTGTGTATATGCATATATATTACCTGTATATTATATATAACACATATGTAATTAATATATAAATATATATGTAATATATAAATATATTTAATATAAATATATGTGTAATATATATGCATATATATGTAAAATCCAGTGGATAAAACATCTTTTATAACAAAAAATGAATATCCAACAATAGATTGGATATACTCCTTCAATAGAAATTGTTACAATCACTCTCCCCAGAGCAAAGCATACGTAAGGCAAAATACTTTACAACTGCAAACATTTAAAAAGTTTGTACTTGGGACTAATCACCTATGATCATTCTATTAAGTCCTCTTAATTTGACTATGACAAAGTCTTAAACTGCAATGTCCAACAAGGTAGCCACTACTCACATGTGACTATAAAGTGCTTGAATTGCCAATAGTGTGCCTGAAAAGTTGCATTTCTCATTTTATTTTTATTTTAATTATTTTAAATTTGCATTTAAAGGTGAAGCAGGGTGACTTCTGGTTCCACTGAAACATTCATTGGAATACTGACATAACTTTATCGCTCTATCACAACTGCATTTCACTTTATACAAAGCAACACATAAGATACTCCTCCATTTGGATGTGCATGTTAAATGGTTATGTGATTTCAAGTATTACCCCAAACATATTACTGATCTGGTTGGTGTCAACAGAATGATTCAGTTCAAATGCCTTTTTCTATGTATTAATCTACTATGCTGTAATGTGTTTACTAGAATGCTTTATGCAAACAATATGAGCTACGAACACGCTAATGCAATTGTTGCTGGTAATTAAATTGAAATACTTATAATAAATAAAATATCTCTCGTACAAAATAAGTAAGTATGAACAAATTTCTGCACTAAACACAAAAGCAAACAAATGATGCAGAGTTGAATGTAGATGCAGCAGAGTGGCTTCCATACATCAAGGAGAGTGAAAGGGAAAAAGGAAACTGGAAGTAGGTATGTTCAAAAATTTCATATTGGATGATGAATGTGATTATCTGTGGCAGAGAAAAAGGGAGGTTCCATTTGTTTATTGTATAAAAATATATTTTTAAAGAATAAGTATTACAAGATGTTTCTTTTTAATTAAGAAAAAAAAGAGGGGCATCTGGGTGGCTTAGCTGGTTGAGCGTCTGACTTCAGCTCAGGTCATGATCTCACAGCTCATGAGTTCAAGCCCCACAGTGGGCTCTGTGCTGACAGCTTGGAGCCTGGAGCCTGCTTCAGATTCTGTGTCTCTGTTTCTCTCTGTCCCTAACTCACTCACATTCTGTCTCTGTCTCTCTCAAAAATAAATAAACATTAAAAAAAATAAACAAAAATAAATTAAAAAAAAAAAAAAAAAAGAATTGACATTTTCTTCCAGTTTGGTATACTTCATGTTAAGGAGATTGGAAATTGCCACTATCTCCTGACAACAAATAAATAGATGAACAACAAGTAAATAGATGAACAGGCTAAAAAATCAAGAACTCTTCTCAGATCCATGAGAAAAATAAGGACACAGGCAAATCGTTGCTCCCAAAATTGGAGAGATGGACAGGTGAATGCAGGGAGTCATGGCTTACCCGAGCAGAGACAAAAGAGCAGAAACCTCCATAGGAATCAGTGCAGAGGTAGAAAAACTTGAACTGTAATTGATGAATTGCTGGAGGCTCAATACAGACTGTCTGAGAGTTAAATATTCCAGGAGAACCTGGTCATAGTGGAACTTTCATATTTTTGTGAGTTTTATATGGTTTTATCAGTCTGGTTCTCACAGTAAGTATAAGAGAGAGAAAAAAAAAAAAACAGGCTTCCAGAAAGGTAAAAGGAAAAGAAATTTTTAAATATGCCAGAACAACCTGTTTTTCTTAACAAGGGCTGCCCTCAAGAGAAAGCAGTTAACCTGAGCCTAAGATGCTTGGGGAAATGGGAAATACCCAACTCCATTCGCCACTAGCGTTCCAAATGGAAGGGAATAACGCAACTCCAGCCCACTCCAGCCCACTTTATGCATCCTGACCCATCTCTGGAAGAAAAACTCCACCAAGAAACATTTGCAAAGTTTGCAGTCTAGAGGCATAGGCTCACAAAAAGACTGAGACCTAATCATAAGATGACATAATGCTTATTTTTCCCCCATATCTGACCACTACACTATTACAGGCATATTGATGTCAGTTCCTTTTACCTATTATGTCATCTTCAGCTATGAAGAAAAAGTCACAAGGCATACCAAAAGGAAAAAGGTACAATTTCAAAGACAGGGCAAACATGAGAGAGATGTGGAATTATCAGACCAAGAATTTAAAACAACTATGATTAATATGCTAAGGGCTCTAGTGGATAAAGTAGAAAGAAAGCAAAAGCAGATGAACAATGTAAGCAGAGCTGGTAATCCTAAGAAAGAAACAAAAAGAAATACTGGGAACAGGGGGAAGTGCAATAAAAATGAATAAGACATTTGATGGGCCCATCAGTAGACTGGAACTGGCAGAGGAATGAATCTCTGAGCTTGAGAAAGACCACAACAGAAACTCCCAAAATTGGAAAGCAAAAAGAACAAAGGTTGAAAAAAAAAAAAAAAAAAAAAAAAAAAAAACAACAGAAGATCCAAAGCCTGTGGAATAATTACAAAAGGTGTAGCATACACACAATGGTAATACAAGAAAGAGAAGAAAAAGAGAAAAGGACGCTAAAAATATTTGAAACAAAATGACTGAGAATTTCCTCCAAATTAATGTCAGATACTAAACCACAGATCCAGAAATTTCAGAGAATACCAAGCCTGATAAATGCCAAAAAATACTACACCTAGGCATATCATTTTCAAAATCCAGAAAATCGAAGGTAAAGAAAAAATGTTTTTTTTTTTAATTTTTAACTTTATTTATGAGAGAGAGAGATACAGAGAGAGAAAGAGAGAGAGAGAGAGACAGCATGAGAGGGGGAGGGGCAAAGTGAGAGGGAGACACAGAACCTGAAGGAGGCTCCAGGCTCTGAGCTGTCAGCACAGAGCCTGACGTGGGGCTTGAACTCACAAACCGGGAGATCATGACCTGAGCCAAAGTCAGATGCTTAACTGACTGACCCAACCAGGCACCCCAAGAAAAAATATTTTTAAAAAAGCCAGGGAGAAAAAAATGAAATGAAACAAAACAAAACACCTTATCTATAGAGGAACGAAGAATTGTATGCAACTTCTCACAAACCATGCAAGTAAAAAGAATGTAGAATAAAATAGTCAAAGTGTTGACAGAAACTGAATCATGAGCCTCGAATTCTGTACTCTATACAATTATCCTTCCAAAGTGTAGGAGAAATACTCTCTCAGACGAATACCAAAGAAAGAAATTTGTTGCCAGTATATCTGCCTTACAAGAGACATTAAAGAATTTCTTTAAAAAATTTTTTTTTTAATTTTTACTTATTTTTGAGAGAGAGAGACAGAGTGAGAGCAGGGAAGGGGCAGAGAGAGAGGGAGACTCAGAATCTGAAGCAGGCTCCAAGATCCTAGGTGTCAGCACACAGCCCAATATGTGGCTCAAACCAACGAACCACGATCATGACCTGAGCTGAAGGTGGACATTGAACCCAATGAGCCACCCAGTTTCCCCTAAAGAATTTCTTAAGGGAGAACGAAACCAATAGATGTCAGAAGCTTCTTTCTACGTAAAGAAAGAAAGAACAAAAGAAGAAATAAGTGAAAGTAATAAAATAAAAACTTCTATTTTTATCTTCAGAAATTGTTCTTATCCATAAAAGTTTGTTCAAAATACTAGAAGAAACAATGTTTGATTATATATTTTTTGCATGTATCCTGTGTGTGTGTGTGTGTGTGTGTGTGTGTGTGTTAGTCATACTACCCACAGAAGAGTATAGAGTTATTTTAGAGAGAACTTAAGTTAGTAATAAATGTATAATGCCAATTCTACAGCAACCATTTAAAAAGAAAAATATAAGTGTAACTGATATGCTAAAGCAAGATTTAAAAATGAAATATAAAATGCTCATTTAAAACCACAAAATTCAGGGGTGCCTGGGTGGCTCAGTTGGGTAAGCATCGGACTTCAGCTCAGGTCATGATTAGCAGTTTGTGGGTTCAGCCCCATGTTGGGCTCTATGCTGACAGCTCAGAGCCTGGAGCCTGCTTCAGATTTTGTCTCCCTCTCTCTCTCTGCCTCATCCCCACTTGTGTTCTGTCTCTTTCTCTCTCTCTCTCAAAAATAAATAAACATTAAAAAATTTAAAAAAACCCACAAAATGCATAAAAAGAGTAGAAGATACAGATAGTAATAAAGAAAGAGGGCAACAAAAAGACAGAAACAAATATAGTGATTATCAACCTAACTATACTGATCATTTTGAATGTCAATAAAATAAAACACCAATTAACAGATGGAGATTGTCAGATTGGGTCAGAAAATAAGACCCAACTATGCTGCCTATAAGAAACATGCTTTAAACAAAGACATATAAATTGAAAGTAAATGGATGGGCTTAGAATATACTATGCTAACCAAAATCAAAAGAAAGCAAGAATAGTTATATTAAAATAGTTTGAGCAGACCTCAAAGCAAGGAAAATTAATAGGGATATAAAAGGGTATTACATCATGACAAAGGGACCAATTTTCAAAAAAAAAAAGAAGAAGAAGAAGAAGAATCCTTAATATTTAAACGGCTAACAAGAGAATGTCACTCTACATGAAGGAAAAACTGACCAAATGGTAAAGACAAATAGACTACCCCATCACTACAGCTGGAGTCTTCAACATCACTCTGTCAGAAATGGACAGATGCACCAAGCAAAAACACGGTAAGGAGAGAGTTGATCTCAATAACACCATTAATCAGATATATAATGGATACCTACGCTACTTTATTCAACAGCAGAATACACATTTTTGTAAAACTATATACAATTTTCACCAAGATAGAACATATTCTGGGCTATAAAACACATCTTAACAAATGTTTAAAAATACAAGTGATACTGGGGCGCCTGGGTGGCTCAGTCGGTTGAGCAGCCAACTTCGTCTCAGGTCATGATCTCACAGTTTGTGAGTTCGAGCCCCACATCAGGCTCTGTGCTCACAGCACGGAGCCTGGAGCCTGCTTAAGATTCTGTCTCCTCTCTCTACCCCTCCCGTGCTCATGCTTTCTCTCTCTCTCTCAAAAGTAAATAAACATTAAAAAAATATTAAAAAAATAAAAAATAAAAAATAAATAAAAATACAAGTGATACCACATCTGCTTTCAGACCACAATGGAAATAAACTAGAAATCAATAACCAATAAATAACCAATAATCAATAAACCAATAATCAATAGTAAAAAAGTTGTAAAATACCTGGAGATTAAGCAATCCACTTCTAAATAACACATGTCTCAAAGAATAAATCTCATAAATTTAAAAAATATTTGAACTAAATAAAAATGAAAACACATCAAAATTTGTGGGAAGCAGTAAAAGCATTGGTTATAGGAAATTTTTAGCACTGAATACATATAGTAGAAAATAAGCAAGATCTAAAGTCAATCATCTAAGTTTACACTTTAGGAAACTAGAAAAATAAGAAGAAAAGAAATAATAAAAATTAGAGTAAAAATTAATAATATGGAAAACAGGAAATCAATAATCAACAAAAGCAAATGCTGTTGCTGAAAAGATCAATAAAATTGATTAGCTTTTAGCTAGGCTAACTATGAAAATAGAGAAAAGACACAAATTACTAGTATCAGAAATGAAAAGGCAGCACTACAAGATACCATGGAAATTAAGGATGACAAAGGAATATTGTGAATGACTCTGTGCCCACGTATTTCATAACCTAGGTGATGAAATTTGTGAAAAGACACACTATGCCAAAACTAACACAAGAAGAAATATGTGATATGAATAGACCTATAACTATTAAATAAAATGAATCAGTTATGAATAATCTTCCAAAACAGAAACATTAGGCTAAGATGCATTCACTGCTGAATTCCAACAAACTTTTAAGGAAGAAATTATAACAGTTCACCACAATATCTTTGAGGGAACAGAAGCATAGAATCATAACATATTTTATGAGGCCAAGATTACCGATATCAAAACCATAAAAATATTACAAGACAATTAGAGATAAATATTACTCATTGAACATAAATGCAAAAGGTTCAAAAATATTAGCAAAATTAGTCTAATAATGTATAAAATAATTATATGCCATGACTAAGTGGAATTTATTTCAGGTATGTAAGACTGGCTCAACAAGAAAACAATGCAATCATTACATCAAAGGGCTAAAGAAGAAAACTCACACAATCATATCAATAGAAGAAAAAAATAAATTGAAAAAATCCAACATCTATTCACAATAAAAACTCTCCATATAATAGAAACAAGGAGAAATTTCTCCATTTGATAAATAATAACTACAAAAAGTGCTAAAGCTAACATCACACTTAATGGTGATAAACTAGAACCTTTTCCATGAGGATCAGAAACAAGGCAAGAATGTGATCTCTCACCACTCCTTTTCAACTTGTACTTGAAATCCCAGCCAATGTAATAAGAAAAGGAAATATATTGTATACAGACTGGACAGGAGAAAAAATTTAAAATAATGTCTTTGTTCACAAAAAAACAGTTTATATAGAGAATAAGAAAGAATTGACAAAAATACTCCTAGAACTAACAAATAATTATAGCAAGGTTTCAGGATACAAAGTTAGTAGACAAATGCCAATAATTTTCCTCTATACAAGCCATGAACAAGTAAATTTGAAATTAAAAAGAAAACACTATTAATTAAGCACTCAAAATATGACATACTTAGGTACAAATCTATTACATACTTAGGTATAATAATAAAATAAAAATCTCAGCTTTTTAAAAAAAGTTTCTGTGAAAATGAATGTTGTTCCAACTATATCAAGAAAAAAAAAACAAGCAGAATAATTCTAATTTAAATTAGAAAACTGAAGTTTCCTTTATTAAAGTTTCATTCCACTGTATGGTACTTATTGATAATACATGTGCTCAGTTTTCTAAAAGAGACTTTATGAAAAGCTTCACAGATACAATTGTTCATGTGTTTCAGCATATATATTCAATGAAAACAAATAATTTAATGGTCTCATGTTCTTTACTGATCCTCATTGGTTTAAATGTTAAAGATACTCACAAAGATTTACCACACTGTTAATTCAAATTCAATACTTTTTTTAAAATTATATTTATTTTTATTTTTATGTTTTTACTTTTTTAAATATGAAATTTATTGTCAAATTGGTTTCCATACAGCACCCAGTGCTCCCCCCAACAGGTGCCCTCCTCAATACCCATCACCCACCCTCTCCTCCCCCCCCCCCCCCCCCCCATCAACCCTGTTTGTTTTCAGTATTTAAGAGTATCTTATGGTTTGGCTCCCTCCCTCTCTAACCTTTTTTTTTTTTTTTTTCCCTTCCCCTCCCCCATGGTCTTCTGTTAAGTTTCTCAGGATCCACATAAGAGTGAAAACATATGGTACCTGTCTTTCTCTGTATGACTTATTTCACTTAGCATCACACTCTCCAGTTCCATCCATGTTGCTACAAAAGGCCATATTTCATTCTTTCTCATTGCCACATAGTATTCCATTGTGTGTATAAACCACAATTTATATCCATTCATCAGTTGATGGACATTTAGGCTCTTTCCATAATTTGGCTCTTGTTGAAAGTATTGCTATAAACATTGGGGTACAAGTGTCCCTATGCATCAGCACTCCTGTATCCCTTGGGTAAATTCCTAGCAGTGCTATTGCTAGGTCATAGGGTAGATCTATTTTTAATTTTTTGAGGAACCTCCACACTGTGTTCCAGAGCAGCTGCGCTGGTTTGCATTCCCACCAATAGTGCAAGAGGGTTCCCTTTTCTCCACATCCTCGCCAGCATCTATAGTCTCCTGATTTGTTCATTTTAGCCACTCTGACTGGCGTGAGGTGGTATCTCAGTGTAGTTTTGATTTGTATTTCCCTGATGAAGAGTGACGTTGAGCATCTTTTCATGTTCCTGTTGGCCATCCGAATGTCTTCTTTAGAGAAGTGTCTATTCATGTTTTCTGCCCATTTCGTCACTGGATTATTTGTTTTTCGGGTGTGGAGTTTGGTGAGCTCTTTATAGACCCCTTAGATACTGGGAGTTTGTCCAATATGTCATTTGCAAATATCTTTTCCCATTCTGTTGGTTGCCTTTTAGTTTTGTTGATTGTTTCCTTTGCTGTGCAGAAGCTTTTTATCTTCATGAGGTCCCAATAGTTCATTTTTGCTTTTAATTCCCTTGCCTTTGGGGATGTTTCAAGTAAGAAATTGCTGCGGCTGAGGTCAGAGAGGTTTTTTCCTGCTTTTTCCTCTAGGGTTTTGATGGTTTCCTGTCTCACATTCAGGTCCTTTATCCATTTTGAGTTTATTTTTGTGAATGGCATAAGAAAGTGGTCTAGTTTCATCCTTCTGCATGTTGCTGTCCAGTTCTCCCAGTACCATTTGTTAAAGAGATTGTCTTTTTCCATTAGATATTCTTTCCTTCTTTGTCAAATATTAGTTGGCCATACTTTTGTGGGTCTAGTTCTGGGGTTTCTATTCTATTCCATTGATCTATGTGTCTGTTTTTGTGACAATACCATGCTGTCATGATGATTACACCTTTGTAGTAGAGACTGAAGTCTGGGATTGGGATGCCTCCCACTTTGGTCTTCTTCTATAAATGTCTATGTGCCGAATACAGGAGCCCCCAAATATATAAAACAATTACTCACAAACATAAGCAACCTTATTGATAAGAATGTGGTAACTGCAGGGGACTTTAATACTCTACTTACAACAATGGATACATCATCTAGATACAGGATCAATAAAGAAACAAGAGCCCTGAAGGATACATTGTATAAGATGGACTTGACAGATATATTTAGAACTCTGCATCCCAAAGCAACAGAATATACTTTCTTCTTGAGTGCACACGGAATATTCTCCAATATAGATCACACACTGGGTCACAAAACAGCCCTTCATAAATATAAAAGAATTGAGATCATACCATTCACACTTTCAGACCACAAGGCTATGAAGCTTGAAATCACCCACAGGAAAAAGTCTGGAAAACCTCCAAAAGCATGGAGGTTAAAGAACACCCTACTAAAGAATGAATGGGTCAACCAGGCAATTAGAGAAGAAATTTAAAAATATATGGAAACATACAAAAATGAAAATACAACAATCCAAATGCTTTGGGATGCAGTGAAGGGAGTCCTGAGAGGAAAATACATTGCAATACAGGCCTATCTCAAGAAACAAGAAAAATCCCAAATACAAAATCTAACAGCACACCTAAAGGAAATAGAAGCAGAACAGCAAAGACACCCCAAACCCAGCAGAAGAAGAGTAACAATAAAGATCAGAGCGGAAATAAACAATATAGAGTCTAAAAAAACTGTAGAGCACATCAATGAAACCAAGAGTTAGTTTTTTGAAAAAATAAACAAAATTGATATACCTCTAGCCAGGCTTCTCAAAAAGAAAAGGGACATGACCCAATTAGATAAAATCACGAATTAAAATGGAATTATTACAACCAATACCTCAGAGATACAAGCAATTATCAGGGAATACTATGAAAAATTATATGCCAACAAACTGGACAACCTGGAAGAAATGGACAAATTCCTAAGTACCCACACACTTCCAAAACTCAAACAGGAAGAAATAGAAAACTTGAAGAGACCCATAACCAGCGAAGAAATTGAACAAGTTATCAAAAATCTCCCAACAAATAAGAGTCCAGGACCAGATGGCTTCCCTGGGGAATTCTACTAGACATTTAAAGCACAGATAATACCTATCCTTGTCAAGCTGTTCCAAAAAATAGAAAGGGAAGGAAAACTTCCAGAGTCATTCTATGAAGCCAGCATTCCTTTGATTCCTAAACCAGACAAAGACTCAGCAAAAAAAGAGAACTACAGGACAATATCCCTGATGAATATCGATGTAAAAGTTATCAACAAGATACTAGCAAATCTAATTCAACAGCATATAAAAAGAATTACACACCATGATCAAGTGGGATTCATTCCTGGGCTGCAGAGCTGGTTCAACTTTCGCAAGTCAATCGGTGTGATACACCACATTAGTAAAAGAAAAGATAAGAACCATATGATCCTGTCAATTGATGCAGAAAAAGCATTTGACAAAATTCAGCATCCTTTCTTAATAAAAACCCTCGAGAAAGTCAGGATAGAAGGAACATACTTAAACATCATAAAACCCATTTATGAAAAGCCCACAGCTAATATCATCCTCAATGGGGAAAAACTGAGAGCTTTTTCCCTGAGATCAGGAACACGACAGGGATGTCCACTCAAACCTCTGTTGTTTAACATAGTGTTGGAAGTGCTAGCATCAGCAATCAGACAACAAAAGGAAATCAAAGGCATCAAAATTGGCATTGATGAAGTCAAGCTTTCACTTTTTGCAGATGACATGATATCATACATGGAAAACTAGACAGACTCCACCAAAAGTCTGCTAGAACTGATACATGAATTCAGCAAAGTTGCAGGACACGAAAGCAATGTACAGAAATCAGTTGCATTATTATACACTAATAATGAAGCAACAGAAAGACAAATAAAGAAACTGATCCCATTCACAATTGCACCAAGAAGCATAAAATACCTAGGAATGAACCTAATCAAAAAGGTAAAAGATCTGTATGCTGAAAACTATAGAAAGCTTATGAAAGAAATTGAAGAAGATATAAAGAAATGGGAAAACATTCCGTGCTCATGTATTGGAAGAATGAACATTGTTAAAATGTCAATACTACCCAAAGCTATCTACACATTCAATGCAATCCCAATCAAAATTGCACCAGCATTCTTCTCAAAGCTAGAACAAGCAAACCTAAAATTTGTATGGAACCACAAAAGACCCCAAATAGCCAATACTTTCTTTAAATAAAGGAATGTTTGCTAAATATCCAATAATCAAATATAAAAGTTGCAGAATGAATTATGAATTATGTTATCTCATCAATATTAAACTACATATGAAAGAACTAAATTAGAAGATCCACAAAGGGCGGGGGGAGTTAATCTGTGACAGCTACACAGGTAAGGGAATTAATGTTGAAATTGTAAGTTTTCATATAATAAATCATTCACTATGTTTTATGACATTTTCTAAAATAAGTCAATATGCAGAAGATTTTAATTACAAACGATAGCGCCATGCAAACTGGTCATACAACACACACAAAAAATGAAGAAAACTTTTTGATAATGATAAATTTAGTGTTTTCATTTTAGAAAACACCCCTTTGAATTTGATGTTTAAAATAATGAGTTGACTCAAGTGTTAGTCAATTTAGTTAACGTGGACAGAGGTAGTTTTAAAATTAATATGGTTTTGCTTCAAAGTAAAATCGATCCTTCTAAAAATGATGAACCAGTTTTGTCAATGTTTATATGAGTATTAAAAGAAAATAATTTTGGAGAACTCAATTCAGATATTGGAAAACTATTAAGTATGGTTGGAACACTGGAGCGTGTGAATTTACCTTATCAACTGTGAATGTTATGAAATCTAAATATAGATGAAGTGTTTTCAATGAAAATTTAGCATCTTGAGATGTGCACAATTTTAAAACACATACTGCATATTCAAGAACTAAAAGGAACAAAAATATTGTATATACTTTTACATATTTATTGCATAATTCAAATAATTATTGGATATTCTGGGCTAGATGCAGTATATTGTTATAATTAGTTGCATATGTTTCTTTTTACCTCTTTATGTGGCTACTAATTTTTTTAATTACTTACGCATCTTGCATTATTATTTTTATTGCTCAGCTACCATCTAGACACTATTCAAAACATCTGACTAAAATATGACAATTCATACCTAAATCATTATTTGGCAATTTACACATTAAAATAATTTGTTCATTTGTAAATATTAGTTTCATTTTAGATCAAATTTATCTACAATTCCACCAAGATTACCAGATTGCAAATTCCATTTTGCAATTTTATTTTTTTTTCCTTTTTAAAATATTGATCCTGATTATTTAACCCTTCATTTCATCTGTTACAACTGGGCGGGGGGGAAGACATTTAAAAATATAAAGGGGATGCAGTAGACGTAGAATTTGTGTATACATATATAAAATTGTCAACAAGTGGCTCAAGTGACACACATCTTGTTCACTTCTTCTAACATCACAGCTAGCTGAAGCCATTCAGTGTATCTTTAAATAACCAAAGTGAATCAGGTATGTGATTATTTCTTTGTATGATAATGGACTTTGAAACTGGCTAGATCTTCCCTTTTTGGGTTTAGTTTGAGAATCATTTTCTTTTCACAAGAATAGGAGATTTGATTCTCATCATCACCATCATTCAACTTTTATTAAAGAATTATCAAGTTATTTCTATGTGTTGGGCTTAGTGCAAGTACTTTAAAGGAATTTTCTCATTGAATTTTTACAACTCTAGGAAGTAAGCTCTCTTATTACTCTCATGATACAGATAAGAAAACAGGTTGGAAAATGTTGAGTCATTTGTATAATAACCAAGAAGCTGAGAATATCAGTGGTGGTATATGTCGACTTACTAAAGGAAAAAAGTGCCCATAGATGGTACTATCTGTAATTTTTCATCCACACTCTTAGCACTAATGTTTGCTTTTTAAGATAACTATGCCAAATTTTTTTCACCTGCCACCTAGCAAAAGATACCAAAAATGAAAATATGTTACAAAAAGAATTATCCATCTGTGACTTTAATCTTATATGGAGTAATAAGGCAAATGCCTTTAAGGAAGGTGGAGCTGAATTCTGCCACTTTGCTCTTCACCGGATCCAAGGAAGATATAGTACATTTTGCTGTGTTACTCTTCTGAGCTCCCTGCCTTAGCTGGAATGTTTCTTCATTGCTAGCAAACATCAATGGATCAGAGATGGCAATTAAGTCAGCATTCATTTGCCATTCTTGACCCAATATGACAGGTCCATCAAAAAATTCTGGGACCATTTAGAAGAAAGGAAAGAATAATGTAAAAGTAGTAAAGCAGTAGGAAAAGTCAACACATATCTTGCAAGGCAAGAGACCACTGCAAGGTTTCATGACACTCTTTTTTCTTCTTAGAACCTTGACAGATGAAAAAAGACATGACAGGGCAAGAGTCAATAGCCCAATGCACTACAGAGTCTAAAATACTGAGGTATCCTAGCAACACAAAGGATTTCTCTTCAGTTTTGGTGAGAGGGTGTTAAAGGCTAAAGCCACGGCATATATGTTGCTTGCCCCCTGGCCCATATGCACTCTGTCTACAATTATGAGAAATGGCTGTCCTGAGAGTAAAATTCAACTGCCTTTGTCCTTCTCCAGGGAAGTCAACAGTAGAAAGGCTACTTCAATACCTCTCATATACTGTGAATGTGTGTGTATATGTGTGTGCTTTATGCCAATGCCATTTATGTTTTTGGATTATTATATTTGCTGTTTCTTCTGCCTGAAATCCATTCTCCCTATGATCTTTACAGACCCCAGATTAAATGTCACAGCAAAGCTAATCATAATCTCCACAACACAAAAGGTCTTACTTGTCTTGCTTACTGATAAATTGCCCTGTGGCTAGCCCGGTGCCTGATATATTACAAGCCCTCAATTATTTAAAAATATATTAATGACTACATTAAAGTAGGACACTTGTCTGGATGGTATTTTTTCAGATTCCAAAGCTCTTGTAATATATGAAAAATTGTTTAAAAAGCCTTAGGAGATTAATACTTTATTGTCCTTAATTTTCAGTTGAGGAAATGAAGCCTCAATTTAGAACATGATGAGTCTAAAGTAATTTAGTAGGCAGGTAGGAGCACAAAACTTCTGATTCTGTGTATGCTTGATAGTCTTTCTACTACAACACAGAAGTAGGAATCAGAATTTTGTTTGGGCCTACTCTGTAGATATGGATTAAGAAGAGCTGGAAATTGTATGATCTCCATCCATGATTTGGTACTTGTTCTCAATTGTGATATTCTCTTTTTCCCATGAACCCTGAAATCCTAAAATATTAAATACCTGTAGTTCTGAAATGTACCCTATGTGTTCTATGCTTTTATAGTTTTACATACATTATGACCTCCTTCCAGAATGTCCTTCCTCCCTTTGCCTGTCATTCAGTACTATCTCAAGATATCTTTCTCTAGATACACTTCCTGAGTCCTTCAGAAAGAATCAATAACTACCCTTCCCCATGTATCTCTGTCTGCAGTGCCAGATACCTATTCTTACCACAGGATTTTCATGATTTATTTTGTCCATTTACCTACCTGATCAAAACAAAATGCATGCTCTAGATATTTGTGAACACACAGTAACTAGCATTTCATGTTAAAAGGTTGACCTTGGGAGCATGGCAAAAGCCCAAAAAGTGATTATGATTTGTGGAAGTTCTTTTTTTCTTTTCAGTATGTAGAAAACCAGAATAATTCTCAGCAATTGAAGGGAGAAATCTAAGACATCCTCACTGAGTAACCAAAAAAAAAAAAAAAAAAGGTGGATGCAGCAAAATAGAGAAATTATATAGGATATAAAGTAGTAATTAACCTCTTCATATGTGTGCCCAACAGCAATCTTCTAAAAGGGTCAGGCAATTTGCAATGAAGATGAAGTTTAGGACATAAAAGGAAGAAAGACTGATCTCAGGAAAGCTCTATTTCACAAACACTTTTGGGCATTTTCAATCAACACAGGTTGTTAACGTATGCATTTTTAATTTTTATTTCTTTTTTATAAAAATAGAAATGCTTTTTAAAAAGCAGTCTTAAAATAACAGAAGAAAATGCAGCCATATCTTATTTTAAGCAAGGTTATACTAGGAGTCTTGTTTATTTAATTACTGCTTGAAAATATATTCTGGAAATGTATAACAAAACTCTAGAGAGAAGGGTGTGAGAGACTCAATGGCAGGGAAGATATTTTGAGTTCATCTGAATTCTTATCACAGACAGAAGGAAAAAGAGACAGACATAAAATCATACTAGGTTGAATGATATATCAAGCAACTCTGGGTCAAAACACTAAACAATACTT
Source organism: Panthera leo (assembly GCF_018350215.1). Taxonomy (NCBI): domain Eukaryota; kingdom Metazoa; phylum Chordata; class Mammalia; order Carnivora; family Felidae; genus Panthera; species Panthera leo. The sequence continues at coordinate 39,626,746 of NC_056693.1, forward strand.
ACAACTCATACAAACAACCTGATTCTGTAAATTTCTTTCTAAATTGAAAAGTAGATTCCTGCAGGCTTTGAAAGGGAATTCTTTTCTAAATTACTGGGTAATTTTCTCCACTCCAATTGAGCTATATAATCAGACATGGTCAAAACATTGTACTAGGAAGCATAACAGAAAATGAATTCAACAAAACCATGACTTCATGGACCCACAGCTGCAGAAAGGGGTCAGAAATTGAAATGGTAAATGTATGAGCTGGACTTTAGCTGGTTTTTAGTTGAAAAAAATTCATTGTTGTATTGTATTCATGGAGCTTTCAAATTATTGTGAGTAACTGAAAATACATTTTAAATTATATATTTTGCCATATTAGACACTTAGAAATCTGGACCCATAGTGCGATGTGCTCCACATGCTCTTTATTTCTCACCCCTAATACTAATTAGAATGAAATGAGGCCCATGAAACTGAGCAAATTACTATAGCCAAAGTGTCCTTCATAGTAAAAAATTAAATCTTGCTTCCCACCCATGCTTAAAACAGAACTAACAGTTCCCTGCAGATATATTTTGCTTGATGTCAGCTGTCTTAAAAAAATTAAAGTACACAACCCCCACTCCCACCCAAAAAATAACAACTGGTTTTCATAAGAGTGTGTATTTCAATGCAAGCTAAGTATATAAACAATTTTTGTTTTTGTTAAAAATGTTCATTTGTTCCCAATTCTGCTGTCTATGAAACTGGTTACCTCTACTGTTTTGGCCTCCAGAAATGAGAGAAAATTCCAAATTATGCCCTGTACAATCGCTTGGCCTGATATCCACATATTCTTGGCCTTGGAAAAGGATGGAATAGCCAGATTAATGGCTAAGTAAATTTTTTAAATGCTCTTAATGAAAGAAATACCTCTACCCCATCCCCTCTTTGAGGAGGGTAATACACTTAGTATCACAGTGTATCGAGTTGTTGACAAGGCCTCAGTTTACTGGAATACAGCTGGCAAGTACCATTACAAGGGACAATTTTCATTCATTCATTCATTCATTCACTCACTATTTTTTGAGCACCAACTGTGAGCCACACAATATTCTAAGCCCTGATAGTGCAAAGGTGAACAAAACAGAGAAGTCCTCTGAAGACCTGCATCTATTTTCTGGGAAACAAACAATGAAGACTTAAGTACATTGTCTCCATGCGAAGATTTTCTTTTTGTTGTTGTTTTTTACACTTAGGTTTCATTCATTCATTCAAGTAATCTCTACACCCAATGTGGACTCAAACTCACACTGCATGCTCTTCTGACTGAGCCACCCAGGCACCCTGATTTTTTATTTGTAAAATTTTCTTTATAACACTTATTAGAGATTGGTATATTAGGATAAAGTAGTTATAGCAGACTTCCTTGGAATGTAAGCTTTGAGCTAACAACCACAAGATGAGACAAGAGCTGGCCATATGAAGGGCAGAGAGTGGAGGTGGAGAGGGTAGGGGGGAATTATTTCAGAAAGATCACTATTAAAGCAGATATTTCTTCACAGAAAATTCTTATATGTCAAATCCCAAAACATTCATGAATTTTACAGATATATGTACACTGAATTTGCTTTAATTTCTTTATTATGCATACTACCTTACCTCTTGGACCATACACATAGTATTGTGTTGGCTTTCTCTTGCTTATACATTTTCCTACCTTTATTTTTGGCTATATATACTACTCTTATTAGGTTTAAGTTCAAATATCATGCACTCTGGAAGGTTTCTATGACTCCTGAGTATAAGGATATATGAGTCTTCTTTTTATTCCATTGACCTCATTTTTATATTTAAACTGTAGATAAATATATCACCATTTCAAATAAGTAAGTAAGAAATATTAGTACTCCTACATTCACTGCAGCACTATTCACAATTATCAAGATGTGTAAACAACTTAAATGTCTATTGACAAATGAATGGATAAAGACAATATGATATAAATATGCAATGGAATATTATTCAGCCTTTAAAAAGTAGGGTATTCTATAATATGCGACAACATGGATAAATCTTGAACATTAAGCTAAGTGAAATAACCCAGTTACAGCAAGACAAAGAGTGCATGATTCCACATAAATCAGATATCCAAAATAACCGTATTTATGGAATCAAAGAGTGGAATGGCAGTTTGCAGAGTATGGAGGTAAGAGGAAATAAGGAGTTACTAATCAATTGGCATAAGATTTCAGTTAATCAAGATGAATAAGTTTTAGAGATCTATTATACAACACTGCACCTATAGTCAATAATACTGTAGTGTACACTTAAAATTTTTGTTATAAAGATAGATATCATGTTGTGTTCTTATAATAATAATGATGATTATGATTATTATTATTGACAATAATGCAAATCAAAGATAACTAGTTCCAGGAAAAGTTAATTCCAGGAGCAGAGAGAAATCATCACATGCGTTTACACAAAATAATCTTGTAGAAAACGGTTCACAGTGAAGGGCAAAATAAGACATTCATTGAGAAATCTCAAGAGAAGATATAACAGCAGATCCTTCTTCTCTGTTTCTTGGAATCTGACAACACTGGACAACCCTACTGGTGATTAGAATGTGGTGATCGGCATGAGAACAAGAGTAGTTATGGCAGATTGTATGGTGACTAGGCACTGTAGTAATGATATGTCTGGGGGTGGAATTCTAGTAAAGGAACTATAGGTAGGCAAGGGACTTCCTGATATCCTCCTGCCTACAATGGAATTACTTTGCTGGACTGGTTCACTGCTCTTTAACATGGTGAGTTAGGTATAAGAATTGAACAAACAAACAAAAGTGGCTTCATGAAAAACTTTGAAATATTCCATCCACCCTACCATAGCCACCAATCCAGAATAGCACTGTTAGATCTGTACATAGAAAACCTTACATGGTCTTCCAAACATACCTACAAATTAAGTGTGATTACCATTCCCAAGTCTACATGAGGGGAAGAAAGCAGAAAGGGGTTTGAGAACTTGCCCAAAGTCATGAAAGCAATTAATGGTAAAGCTGGGATAAAAAACACAGGCACTGATTTTAAACTCTTAAACATATTCCAAAGCTGAATCAAGAAATAAATAAATTACTGAATATTTAGGAATGATAAAACATGCATCAATGAGGCTATTAACCTATGTGGATTAAGATATTATGAAAGAGACATGTGTGTAGGCAAATGGTTCTCACTGGGAGCAATTTCATCAATTTTCCCAGGGGATATTTCACAAAGTCTGGATATACCTTTGCTTTTTGTATCTGTGGTCAGAGGCATGCTACTGGTGCTGAGTGAGAGAGAGGTCAGGGAGCCTACTAAACATCATGCAGTGCCTAGGATAGTACCTCACAACAAATACTTGTTGGACCGAGCAGGTCAATAATACTGCTGAAGAACCTGGTTGTAGCTCTTATATGAATCATCTCAATTTTTCTGAATCTCAAATTTGTCATTTGCTAAAAGGGAGAGTCATATCTATGTAGGAGTCATGACAACCAAAAGCAAGATAGATTGTGACATCCATAAGAATGCCTGACATGTAGTAAAGAGCTTTAACATTTTAGGCTTATTGGGCAAATTATATGTTCGTTGTGTTTTATTTTATATATTGTTTTAGAAAAATCACTCTGATAGAAATGAGGGGAATGAATAGATGGATTGGTGAATTTCAGAGGGGAAATGAATTGCAAAGATAATACAATAAACTAGGCAAGAAATAATGCACCTTTGGACCTGGGAGGGTGGTACTAGAGGGATATTCAAACCCATCTAGCACAAGTGACTCATTGCATTGATTAGAACATGAGGTCGTTTTTTTTCATTTGTTTAGTTTTTGTTGTTTGTTTGTTCTTAGTTTAGTTTTTTTTGTTGTTGTTTGTTTTTTTTACTTTTGCCACTTCATCTCTATGAACCTGAGGATAATGTGAATTTAATCTTTTCTTTCCAACAACGATGCCTCATTTCTTGTATCTAAAAAACAGTTTAGTCTATGAAATGAATTATATGTTCACAAATCAGACTGTCTTCAGGTAAGCTGTGTGTGCATGCACATACACGTGCATACACACACACACATACATACACAACAAATCCAATTTGGAGCTGTGAATTATTATTTGAAAGGTGTAGGTTTCACATGAGAAATTTCATCATCTGAAATTGCCTTGTCATTGAGGATAATAAGAATTAAATTCAGCTACTGAAAGGAACAAAGACAAATATTGAAAGATGGGAGACTTTTCTAATCCACTGCAGAACTGTAGAGTCTTCTATGAGATTAGACTGAGGCACCATTTGCAGAAATCTCTAACTGTTTCAGTTTATTAAAAGATTAACAGCAAATCTATTTGGGTAATATGTGGTTTGCAAGACAAGAAATCTCCCCAAAATCAATGCTTTTGCTTTTTTATTTCCTCTCAACTCACCAAGAGGTAATCAACGTGGGAGTAGCTCTGATCATACTAAGAGAACATTCTGATCTTCATTAGTGCAGGGTCGATGCAGGAAATTTTATTTCACATCAAATCTAGAGACAGTTCCCCTAAAATTAAAACCCTCTTCTGTTTCAATACATCAAGCCTCAGGGTTTCATAATCCCCATAATTAATACACTACTGTGCACACAACTTTCAAAATAGGGCTTTGGAAGGTGGAAATGGAGGCTGCATGTTTGAAAATCAATAAACTGAGATATTTATCTTCCTTTTTACTTTTCATTTTTTTCACTTCCTTTTGTGGGATTAGAGAGGGGTGATATGTGAGATGATGGTAAGGAAATGTCAGAAAAAAAAAGACTACTTTTCCTTAGCCTTTAACTAAGGTTTAATGTTATCTTCTTTATATGCAGGAAATGAAATGCAAATTGTTTCCCAGTGATTTTGTTTTGGCTTATTAATGCATTGGTGAATCTATTCTTTTATTTAGTCAATAAAATGTTACTTGAGCATATATGCTAGTTATTATGTTGGACATATAATGTCAAACTAACACAGGATCCATTTCCTCCAGGAACTCAGGGTCTTAAAAGGAAGCAGGCATAGAAATACAAAAACACAAGAAAAATTGTGTGAGAAGTGCCATGATTAACATAAATACATGGGGCTATAGTAGCAATGAGGAAGGATTGAGCCTGTCCCTTTCAGAGTGCTACTGAGAAAGATTTAGGAAAGCAACGAGCAGTTTTGAAATGGGTGTGCTCAAAAAGCAAGAGCAGTCCAACCCTTCCCAACCCTCACCCCCACCCCTGCCAAAAAAAGCAACCCAAGAGCAATCCAGTAATTGGGTAACTTACTTAGTAAAGTTACCCAATCACATATGTCAATAAAGTTACCCAATATATATAGATATAGATATAGATATAGATATAGATATAGATATAGATATAGATATAGACATAGACATAGACATAGATATAGATATATAGATATAGATAGATAGTTATAGATATATAGATATATATAGATATATATATATAGATATATAGATATATAGATACATAGAGAGAGAGAAGGTGGGAGAATTTAACTGTGACTAGCCATTTTTGTTATGTTCCTAGAGTTTACAGAATTTCATTTCAAGAAACTGTAAGTTGGTTAATCAAAAAACAAGGATGCTTACTTATTTTTGTGTTTGCACGCAATTCTTGTTCTCTCTCCTTTTTGTGGTGATTTCGGAGCGAACTTCTCTCTCCCTTGTTCCATCATGGTTATATAGTGGCCTGTTTGAGTACTGTTCATATTCTGTAAAAGTTCTTTATGTTCATTAGGGAACACTGCTGACCTATCAACTCCTGTCTGTCATAACCTACTGCCAACTATCAGGACCATTTTTCAAAATGTATTATCCCAGCACACTACATGTCATTGAATTACTTCTATACAAAGATATTTATATTCTTCCTATCTTATTTTTTTTTACCATATACAATACTATAGTGAATATCTGCAAAAATATCTTACAAAGATGTAATTTCTCAGAATTAGGGATATAAATATTAAGATTATTAGATACTGCAAAATTCCTATTCAACATTCCAGAACCAATCACTGTGCAGAAGTTCATGTCAATTTATATTTGTCCAAACCATCAATATTGACAGTAGTTTTGTTTGCCAATCTAATTATAGATATAGATATAGATACAGAGATAGAGATAGATATAGATATAGATATAGATATATAGATATATATTATATATATGGCACACTGTGTATGTGTGTAATTATCCATAAACATGTATACATGTGTATATATATTTCTGTATACCCATATACGCATGGGTATGTATACTGTATTGAAAAGCTTAATTACCTTGGTCAAGGTTATACAGCTGATAATGAATGAGAGGGTTAATTTTCCACAAACAAAATCACTGCTTTCATTGTCACCCCTATGAATAAGTCCTCATTCATATATTGATTTTAACACTGTAATTTTTCTGTTCTGTGAAGTGCTTCTTCCTTTATCCAAATTTCCTTTGATTATTTGTCTCCATACTAATTTTTAAATAGTTCTTATATTTTATGGAAGAAAACAGTTATTAGCAGCTAGTGTCTCCATTTAGTATGCTATCAGCTGAAGCTGATTTATATTATTTTCTCATGGAGATTTTTTGTGAAGGCACATGGATAAACAAGGCACAAAGTCTGGAGGAAAAAAAAGCATAAATTTAAAAATACTGTTAAGGGAAAACCTGATATCACTTACATAGATAGATAGATAGATAGATAGATAGATAGATAGATACTCTATTGAGTCCTAAGATTTAATTTAGTTTTCTACTTTGTACTTTCATAAAGCTTACCAGATAAAATTTACTCCATGACATTGTGCTGAACTTTTGCCCATCATCATGTACATATTTCTTTCAACACTTCCTTGATTTATCTACTATACTAGAAATTATCTCTCTAGCTTTAAAAACAAGGTATTCTGTGTCTTTACATGAAATGAAAAGTTACAGTTTATTTTGTATTTTTCAGTGTTTCACGTGTGGAGTAGATGCTGAAAAAAACAGAATAGATGAGAATAGTTGAAATGTTAATGTCCTTTACTGGCAATTCCTTTGACTACTATTTCCTTTGGAAATCACTTCACAGTGGACAGAAATAATTTTCCATACATCTGTTTCATTTAGAGGCAGCTGACCTTAGACTTCAGAGCAAAGCCATTCTGGTCTTAAAAGCTAACTCTCTCATTATCAGCTGCATAACCTTGACCAAGATAATTAAGCTTTTCAATATTCAGTTTCCTCATCTACAAGAAATGGGGAGTTGTTATGTACACTCCCAGTAAAGTGTTTATATGGAAATGCAAGGAGGCCTTGAGTGCATTACTTGTCATCCCAGGATATAACAGATGCAACCGATATCTGCGACTGTTCTGATTAAGGCTAACCATGTACACTTCCTTTAAAAGTATTTTTTTTTTCCTGGTTCTTACTATAAGAGATCATAACTCAGGAAAACTGGATGAGGGGGGCACCTTACAGTCTATTTTAAAAATAGTGCCTTTGGAATCTACTGTTTAACTATTTGAACAAAGCTATCTGCTTTTTTGAGAAATTGCATTTTAAGAAATATAAATCTACTTTCTGATTAATATACTTCTTAGTGTAACTGATACCCAGTTTTCTTTTATTTTTTGTTAATAAAATTCTGATATTATTCAGACACCCTTCTCCCAGAAAATGTGAACTAACTCATCTTTAATTTAGAATTTATAAACTTCTAAATAAATCATGGAAAATCCTCTTCTCTTTGATAGTATGGCCCACTGTTGTCCAATGAGATATAAGATAAGACCTAATGTGGGATTATAGTAAAAATTTTCATTTCTCTCTCTCTCTTTTTTTTTAATGTTTATTTATTTATTTTTGAGACAGAGAGAGAGAAAGAGTGTGAGCAGGCAAGGGGCAGACAGAGAGGGAGACACAGAACCCAAAGCAAGCTCCAAGCTCTGAGCTGTCAGCACAGAGCCCGACAGTGGGCTCAAACTCACAAACCATGAGATCGTGACCTGAGCTGAAGTCCGAGGCTCAACCAACTAAGCCACCCAGGTGCCCCCAAAATTTTCATTTCTCTTAAAAATAGACTAAAACGAAGATCATGCTTCCACTTTTGGTTACTGAAATGCTGAATGTGATTTATAAAACCATTGCAATCAAGTATTTCCTGTAGAGACAGTTAACGAGAAAAGAAAGTTCAGATACTGAGGACAGAAAATAATGGATATTCGAAAATCTATGAGGTAACTCACCTGTAAGCCAGGCTTCTGTTCTTTTGAGTAATTATTATGTGAGTTAATGCTTTTTTTTTTTATTTTGATACCTCTTGATTTGCAATCAAAACCATTTCAATGGTTTATAAAATAAATGTTCCATAATAATCAGCACTTTCAATCATTCACCCACCCAGTAAAAAATTATTGACTGTCAGCTATATACCAGGTGTTAGCTAAGAAAATGTTAGGTCAAGATGTTATATGATGACATACAAGAAGGAGAATGCATTCTCTTCCAACTCTCAGAAGAACATGGTTCTAACCAATGACTACATGCAGCATTTTCTCAGAAGAAAATCATTCTACCAATAACTACCCTTACAATTTCCTCAGAGGATAGAGCATCACAATTGTGACAGGTAAGGTGAGGCTCCAGATGTGACATGGAATTGTAGTATCACAAGGTGGATATTCTTATTCATTTTATGATATTTAGGTCTAATTTCTTAAACAGTGTAAACATATGTTTCAGCTCACAGGACACTTGGAATAGTGATTGTCTAATTCTATTTATATTTTATATTTATATTTGAGAAGTTCTATTTATTAGATCATTACAGAATTAACTAAATTAAATGTGTTTTGTTTTTTTATTTGGTTGTTTGCTTTATGTGAAATATAGAAATGAGAATGAGAAAAAAATGTCTCTGGAAATGAGGAAATTTAAATGCAATAGTATAGTCTGGAGAAGGGAAAAGAAAGAAAGTTACTCTCTTTGAGTGCTTATCATACATCAGGCAATTAACTTATTTAAATCCTCAAAATAAGCATGCATTTTTATCTCCATTTTATATATGAGAAAACTGAGATAGAAGAAAAAGAAATGACAGCCCTTCAGCATGAAAACGTGAATTCACATATGTCAATACTTAAAATCAAAGCTGCCTCCTTTCACATCAGGTTGACTTAAAATTCCCTTCACCTGGAAGGTGGGATATTGTCGTTTCACGGGATACCTTGAAACTTTTCTTGGCACTTTGAGGAAACAAATAAGAAAAATTATTTCTTAAGTAAGTGAAATCTCAATGGGAAAAATTCAAGACAAATTCACAAATTAAATCCTCGAAAGATCAGGAAGGCATGTGAAATGCATGAAGGTACACAAAACAGTGAGGCAGGGATCTTGGTTAACTGGAGAACACGTGTACCAGCCAATTACTGCATTAGAGAAATGAGAGTTCACTGTTGCCAGATGTTAACTTTTTTCAGAGAAGCCAGAAATTTGGGTTTCTATATGATATCAGTGGACAAGCAATTCAAATTTATAGAAATGTAAGGCAAAAAAAGCTACTGAATTCTGAGAGACATATTTAGAAAGATGCATATCATACAGCCAAGAATTTATGACAAGTATAATTACTATACACCAGCAATTCCTAGCTAACCTATTTACAAAGCATTTAGACAATATTTCCAAAAACTTCATTGATTGCCAAATTATACTATGCAAACTATTTGTGACCTAATTACTGTCACTGCTTACAATTAAATTGACTATCTAGTATCTTGTAAAAGGGAGGCAAGACTAAAATTCCTTTCAAATGTAAAGTTTTCTATCCCTATTCATAGAAATCAATGAGGTAATACTAGTTATTTATTAGATACAAAAAAAATATTCCTAGCTCCGCTCATGATTGAAAGTAAGTTAATATTGTATCTGTTGATAAGTATTAATTTCTTGATTTTTCACATTTTATTTGGAATTATTTTAAAATAATTTCACACTTAAACATAAATGTTGCAAAAATAATACAAAGAACTTGAGTATACTTTTCCCTAGTCTCTCTTTCCCTTCCTCTATCTCCTACTCCCTTCTTCCTTCTGCCTCTTACTATACACACCCCCAAATATTCATACATAATTTTTTTCAAATCACTTGAAAATACATTACATGCATTGTGTTCCTTCATACTTAAGGAATTTAGATTGAATCTCCTAATAATAAGGATGTTTGTTCTAGAACAAGCAATCCTAAAATTCATATGGAACCACAAAAGGCCCCGAATAGCCAAAGTAATTTTGAAGAAGAAGACCAAAGCAGGAGGCATCACAATCCCAGACTTTAGCCTCTACTACAAAGCTGTCATCATCAAGACAGCATGGTATTGGCACAAAAACAGACACATAGACCAATGGAATAGAATAGAAACCCCAGAACTAGACCCACAAACGTATGGCCAACTCATCTTTGACAAAGCAGGAAAGAACATCCAATGGAAAAAAGACAGTCTCTTTAACAAATGGTGCTGGGAGAACTGGACAGCAACATGCAGAAGGTTGAAACTACACCACTTTCTCACACCATTCACAAAAATAAACTCAAAATGGATAAAGGACCTGAATGTGAGACAGGAAACCATCAAAACCTTAGAGGAGAAAGCAGGAAAAGAGCTCTCTGACCTCAGCTGTAGCAATATCTTACTCGACACATCCCCAAAGGCAAGGGAATTAAAAGCAAAAGTGAATTACTGGGACCTTATGAAGATAAAAAGCTTCTGCACAGCAAAGGAAACAACCAACAAAACTAAAAGGAAACCAACGGAATGGGAAAAGATATTTGCAAATGACATATCGGACAAAGGGCTAGTATCCAAAATCTATAAAGAGCTCACCAAACTCCACACCCGAAAAACCAATAACCCAGTGAAGAAATGGGCAGAAAACATGAATAGACATTTCTCTAAAGAAGACATCCGGATGGCCAACAGGCACATGAAAAGATGTTCAACGTCGCCCCTCATCAGGGAAATACAAATCAAAACCACACTCAGATATCACCTCACGCCAGTCAGAGTGGCCAAAATGAACAAATCAGGAGACTATAGATGCTGCAGAGGATGTGGAGAAACGGGAACCCTCTTGCACTGTTGGTGGGAATGCAAATTGGTGCAGCCGCTCTGGAAAGCAGTGTGGAGGTTCCTCAGAAAATTAAAAGTAGACCTACCCTATGACCCAGCAGTAACACTGCTAGGAATTTATCCAAGGGATACAGGAGTACTGATGCATAGGGGCACTTGTACTCCAATGTTTATAGCAGCACTCTCAACAATAGCCAAATTATGGAAAGAGCCTAAATGTCCATCAACTGATGAATGGATAAAGACATTGTGGTTTATATACACGATGGAATACTACGTGGCAATGAGAAAGAATGAAATATGGCCTTTTGTAGCAACGTGGATGGAACTGGAGAGTGTGATGCTAAGTGAAATAAGCCATACAGAGAAAGACAGATACCATATGGTTTCACTCTTATGTGGATCCTGAGAAACTTAACAGAAACCCATGGGGGAGGGGAAGGAAAAAAAAAAAAAGAGGTTAGAGTGGGAGAGAGCCAAAGCATAAGAGACTGTTAAAAACTGAGAACAAACTGAGGGTTGATGGGGGGTGGGAGGGAGGGGAAGGTGGGTGATGGGTATTGAGGAGGGCACCTTTTGGGATGAGCACTGGGTGTTGTATGGAAAGAAATTTGACAATAAATTTCATATATTAAAAAAAATAAGGATGTTTGTTACATCACCATAGGATTATCAAAGTCAGGAAATTAATACTGATGGAGTAGTATCATCCAATCTACAGGCCTTATTCAAATTTTGATGAATGTCCAGCTATTGTCTTCGGTGCAAAGGACAGAAAAAAATCTGTCCTGTTATCAAATTCAAGGTCACAACATGCATTTAAATTTCATATCCTTTATGGTCTCAATCTAAAAATTTTTCTTTGTCTTTGTCATTCATGATCTAGATATTTTTGAAGAATGCAAATATTTAGTTTAAAATTCTCTTTCAGTATGATTTTTTTTGATATTTTCAAGTTTCTTAACATTAATACATAGCTGACCTTTAAGCAATGCAGGGGTTAGGGGCACCTGCCCCCATACAATTAAAATCAATGTATAACTTTGGACTTCCTCAAAACTTAATTACTAATAGCCTAGTGTTGACTGGAGGCTTAACTGATATCAACATACACAGTCAATTAAAACATATTTTGCATGTTATATGTATTATATACTGTATTATTAAAGTAAGCTACAGAAAAGTAAACATTATTAAGAAAATCATGAGGAGAAAATATAATTACAGTACTGTAAGGTATTTATCGAAAACCTTCTGCATGTAAGTGGATCCGTGCAGTTCAAACCCGTGTTATTCAAGAGTCAACTATAGTTGGATGCATTAATATTTTTTTTCCCCTATGGTTAAAGCTTCTTATTTAAGTACACCTTTCTTATCTCAAGGGCATAAAGATATTCTCTTATGTTTTGTTTAGAAGCGTTATTTATTTTTTAATCTTTCAAATTTAGATTAATAATTTTTTCAAATTATGTTTTTGTCTTTGGTATATTATAAAAGTCATTATTTTCTTATGCATGTATATGCATGTGATAATATATGTAGATAAAAAGGCTATATAGGAGTGTGGGTACATATTAGATATACATACATATATATATATGAATAGTTAGATAGTAGGTAAATATGGAATTGTATATACATATTTGATATGACACCATTTATTGAAAAGAGCATAGTCAAAAATGTTTATCAAGGGCTTGTCAAGGATTATATAAGGAATATGCCAATCTCATTTATATTTTCAAATTTAAGAATATGAAATCATGAATATTATCAAATTCATTAACCTCAAACCTGAGTGATGAGCTCTATTTATGGTCTTCTCCCTCTTTAACATTTATTTATTTTTGAGACAGAGAGAGACAGAGCATGAACGGGGGAGGGGCAGAGAGAGAGGGAGACACAGAATTGGAAGCAGGCTCCAGGCTCTGAGCCATCAGCCCAGAGTCCGACGCGGGGCTCTAACTCATTGACCATGAGATCGTGACCTGAGCTGAAGTCGGACGCTTAACAGACTGAGCCACCCAGGCATCCCGTCTTCTCCCCCTTTAAAAATTTTGGTAAACTGTAGTAGTAGTTTTAGTAGCAGTCCATATTATTACTCTTTCCAGCAACTAGCCAAAACTAAATAACTTTGGATCTCATATGACCTCTATTTTTCACTCTTTTCCATTTAATCTTGCTCTTACCTTTAGTATTTTTTTCTTATACATGCTTTGAAATTATTTTGCTATTCTTTAACTTTTTTTTTCTTATGGTGAGTTCATTAGTTTTGTTTTTTCTTTCATTCTTATAATATACATGAAAGGCTTTAAAATTTCCCATAATTATTGTTTTCAGTAAAACTTACTTTTTTGATATGTTTTATTCTCTTTTAGATCAAAATATAAACTATTTTTACTCATTTGCTATTTTCACCCATGGGTCATTAAGCAATGAATTTCTAAATGACCAACAAAAAGCAATGTGAGCTTTATTTTTATATTTGAATTTTGACTGAATTGCACTATTGGCAGAAGACACACTTTGAACTTTTGGGGAAATGGTTTATGACCAAATACATGGTCAATTTTTTGTAAATGTTCTGTGAATGCTTCAAGAGAATGGTGAGTTTTGTGGTACTGAATGTAATGCTCTATAGATCTCAACATGTTGAAATCATGCTATTTGATTATTTTATATTATTTGTAATATTTTCATATTGATTTTTCAAATATTCAGTTAAAATATAACCATTAGAATTTGCATATTTCTTCTGGTACCTCTGTCCATTCTTATTTATACAGTGTAAGGCCATATTAACAAATAGAAAATGGTAATTAAAATTTGTGATTTTTACTTCATTATCAAGTAATGGCCACCTATATCTCTGATTTTTGCATTAACTTCCATTTTTCTGTTACTAATATAGATATACGAGTTTAAATTTGGTTAGTTTTGGTATATATCTTTCATTTGTTTGTAAGTCTCATATTGTTGCTTGCTTGCCACTGCCCTATAACAACTTTGGGGTATTCCTAGAAACTTTGGTACAACTTTTTCTAGAGAAGCTTTCCATTTGCTCCTGCTGAACACCTAGGAGAACCTAGGGTCCCTTCTGTTTGGTACTGCCTCCAACCTTGTTCCAAGTGTAAAGGTCCCAAGATCATAAAGGCTATGAATACTCAGGATAGAGAAAAATACTATGCCCAAAGCAGGAGAGGTGGCAATGAGAGATAGAGCTTTCTCTCATGGTGAGAACATAGCCTTATAAGACGCCAGATTCTTATGGGATGGTCCTCCCATTAGACTTTCCTTTGTTCAAACCCTGAGTCCTAACCTCTGACTCTTGCTCAGAGGGTTTTAGAACCAAAAACAAGAACAAACAACAACCAAACAGCCACAACTACAAAAAATTATTTGTGATGTATATTTTAGGTTATATGGGCTTCGGTGCTTTTATATTTATCATGACATCCTGATTATAGGGTTTCTTCCCAGAATTGGTCCAGACATTCTGCAATACTTTTCAGATTTTCAGACATTTGTTTGTTTTAACTCAGTATTTAATAGCTGTTGTTTCCAGAGCCAGTGTTGTTCTGACTCAACCTAGTCTGCCACTACTACTATGATAAACTGAAGTCCTTCCATATATATTTTCCATTCCATGTTTTCTTCACTCACTCATGTAAAAATTGAGATTTTATATGATGCTAGCTCATCAACTCCAATATCTTCCTTCATGTTTACAGCCCCCAAATAGTTTAACTAAAGGAGGTGTGAATTATGTAGGAGTAGAACTATTGACTTACTATAGAAAAAGCCCACAGAGGATTCATAAGTGAATTAGAATTCTTATTTTAAATTTGGGAGAAATTATTTCTACTTCCTTATACCTATACATATTCACATTATCACAAAGTTTGGCAATCAAATCCCTCTTTCTGATATCTAAACCAATACTGTTTTCCCCCCAGCCAGCCGCTAAACCTGGAAAGTAACTCTAAAATGTCCACCTACACTGTTTTTATGATGAAATAAATCAATACATAGCAAAATGTGTGGCTCATGCTAGACTTTTAATGTATGTTTGTTAAGTGAATCAAAATGTCAAATTTTACTTGAAAATTACCTTGCCTATGTCAGATAAAATTTTATGATCAGGTAGTTAAACTGTTGTCTGATGTTTATAATGCATTTAAGACAATGGATATACCAACAAAAAAACCCAGTTAAGATTTGTGCAAATATACATTTATATCTCTCTCTAGGCATATGTATTATGCATATATCCGTGTATGTGTGCATGTGCATTCCACAATGTAAATCTTTGGCAATGTTTCATTATGTTTTTACATGACTTCTTAAAGACACGAATTAACATTGAATGTAATGTCTCTAAAAGTGAAAATTGAATTCTCTCTGGGGAATACGTTTATCCTTTATATTAATGCTAAGCTTTTATTTATTTATTTTTTAATACATGAAATTTATTGTCAAATTGGTTTCCATACAACACCCAGTGCTCATCCCAACAGGTGCCTTCCTCAGTACCCATCACCTACCCTCCCCTCCCTCCCACCCCCATAAACTCTGTTTGTTCTCAGTTTTTTCTTATTCTATTTTATTTTAATTTTATTTTTTTATTATATGAAATTTATTGTCAAATTAGTTTCCATACAACACCCAGTGCTCATCCCAAAAGATGCCCCCCTTCAATGCCCATCACCTACCCTAACTTCCCTCCCACCCCCCATCAACCCTTAGTTTGTTCTCAGTTTTTAAGAGTCTCTTATGCTTTGGCTCTCTCCCACTCTAACGTCTTTTTTTTCTTCCTCTCCCTCATGGGTTTCTGTTAAGTTTCTCAGGATCCACATAAGAGTGAAAATATATGGTATCTGTCTTTCTCTGTATGGCTTATTTCACTTAGCATCACACTCTCCAGTTCCATCCATGTTCTTACAAAGGGCCATATTTCATTCTTTCTCATTGCCACGTAGTACTCCATCGTGTATATAAACCACAATTTCTTTATCCATTCATCAGTTGATGGACATTTAGGCTTTTTCCACAATTTGGCTATTGTTGAGAGTGCTGCTATAAACATTGGAGTACAAGTGCCCCTATGCATCAGTACTCCTGTATCCCTTGGATAAATTTCTAGCAGTGCTACTGCTGGGTCATAGGGTCGGTCTATTTTTAATTTTCTGAGGAACCTCCACACTGTTTTCCAGAGTGGCTGCACCAGGTTGCATTCCCACCAACAGTGCAAGAGGGTTCCCTTTTCTCCACACCCTCGCCAGCATCTATAGTCTCCTGATTTGTTCATTTTGGCCACTCTGACTGGCGTGAGGTGATACCTGAGTGTGGTTTTGATTTGTATTTCCCTGATGAGGAGCAATGTTGAGCATCTTTTCATGTGCCTGTTGGCCATCTGGATGTCTTCTTTAGAGAAATGTCTATTCATGTTTTCTGCCCATTTCTTCACTGGGTTATTGGTTTTTCGGGTGTGGAGTTTGGTGAGCTCTTTATAGATTTTGGATACTAGCCCTTTGTCCGATATGTCATTTGCAAATATCTTTTCCCATTCCGTTGGTTGCCTTTTAGTTTTGTTGATTGTTTCCTTTGCTGTGCAGAAGCTTTTTATCTTCATGAGGTCCCAATAGTTCATTTTTGCTTTTAATTCCCTTGCCTTTGGGGATGTTTCAAGTAAGAAATTGCTACGAATGCTCAGCTTTTAAAAGAGAATGTCAATGTCATTTTGGAATGTGCCAACGTATGTGTGTGTGTGTGTGTTTGCGTGTGTGTGTGTGTGTGTATGTACGTGTTAATACATGTCAAAATGACAGATGAATTAAGTAACAAATCATTGTATTAGGCATGGTTAAAAAAAAAAGAGTTTGCTCTGCTGGGTGTTTCCCATGTGTTCTTCCATATTTACTTTCCTCCCACTGTCCTCTGCCCTGGGAGGCTGGAAAATAGACTGTACTCACAGTCTCCCTTGATACGTTGCTTTGGTTTCGATTTCAAGGAGTTGAGGTACTGGTAGGAGTGGACAAGGGAAGACAGTAAATGTACAGTTTGTCCAGGTTGTGTCCCTCAACCAAAGGTCACTCTTTTATTAAATTTTCCTCCATTTATACTAATTAGAGTTGTCTATTTGCTTCCTGTTGCTACCCTGAGTGATGTAGGTTGTTGAGCATGGAAGCAGGGGAAGGAGTTGCTGGCGACCTGAAAGCCACAGAAACTAGCCTACATCATTTAGTTAGTACTTAGTACAAATATATATATTACTAAGCACAAAGTACTTTATGACAAAAATATGTACTATATGACAAAAAATATTACTGTCAAAATAATTCAAATAACTCTGGGCCACTGATTCCCCATAATTAATATTAAAATGAAGATTCTGTCCTCTAACAAGGAGTCAGCCAAACAAGCTTTGAAAATTGTTTCTGCTCATTTATCAGTACCATTAGAGCAACGTTGTAAAATATAAATGGTTTAAATTAAAATTTCAGTATAGAGTTCAGTTCTTATATATTGTTGTACTTAATTCAACTTATTTAAATAACAGCAACAACACTTCACACATTT
The DNA here is from genome assembly GCF_018350215.1 of Panthera leo. Taxonomy (NCBI): domain Eukaryota; kingdom Metazoa; phylum Chordata; class Mammalia; order Carnivora; family Felidae; genus Panthera; species Panthera leo. Next base: position 39,644,482 of record NC_056693.1, read on the forward strand.
CTCCCACCCCTGACTCCCTGGCTCTAGCAACCACCAATCAGTCCTCTGTACCTATAAGCTTGGTTTTATTTTGTATTGTCGGTTGCCACATATAAGTTAGATCATATGGTATTTGTCTTTCTCTGTCTGACTTATTTCACTTAGTATAATGTTCCTGAGGTCCATCCATGCTGTTGCAAATGTCAAGATTTTACTCTTTTTTATGGCTAAATTATATATATATATATATATATATATATATATACACACACACACACACACACACATATATATATGTACACACATATATATACACACATATATATACACATAAATATATATATACACAACACATACACACACAGATATTATATATATACACACATTATACGTATACACTATATATTATATATTATATATTATATATATATATATATATATATATATATATATATATATATATATATATATACCATTCCATTGTGTGTCCAATTATTCATCAACAGGTACTTAGATTGTTTCCAGATGTTGGCTATTATAAACAATGAATGAATATGGGGGTGCATATATCATTTTGAGTTAGTGTTTTCATTATGTTAAAGGTTTTAAAGTTTCATTATGTTAAAGTTTTAAAAGGCAAAGGTCTTACAATGCTCACCTGTATAAAGAATTCCTTTCAGTCCACACAGTATCCAACCTTATTTGTTTTTACTATTTTAAGGGAAATTTTGTAAAACAAAATTAATTTTAGAAAACTGTCTCCAAGATCCAGAGACTACTATAAATCAAGACCATACATTCGTCACAAAACCTAACTCAAATTTACATATATACCAGAGAGACTTAGTGGATTCACATAACTAAAATTTCTAGAAGCTTCGGGAAAGGTGAGAGCTTAATTCAGTCATCAAGATTTGTCTTGCTCCATCTCTCGGCTCTGCTTTCCTCTGCCATTGCTTGACTCACAGGGCAGCTTTTCCTCTGAAGACACAAGACTATTTCCTACCTCTTAGAAAGAGGTTTTTATTCTTCCTACCTACCACTGCTGCATAGAAGAAAGCACTACTTTCCAAACAGTACAACTGATAGTTCTGAGGTAGACTATCATTGGCCATACCTGGACTATCTTTCCATTCTTGAGCCCCAGCCAGGTTTATCTTAGGCTCTAATTTAAAAAAAAAGGGGGGGGGGAGAGAGAACTCTTACTTTGTCCACATGTAACAAAAATTCTGTAACCAGGGGTGCCTGGGTGGCTCAGTCGGTTAAGCATCTGACTTCAGCTCAGGTCACGATCTCACGGTCTGTGAGTTTGAGCCCCGCATCGGGCTCTGGGCTGACGGCTCAGAGCCTGGAGCCTGCTTCTGATTCTGTGTCTCCCTCTCTCTCTGCCCCTCCCCCGTTCATGCTCTGTCTCTCTCTGTCTCAAAAATAAATAAATATTTAAAACAAATTTTTTTTAATTCTATAACCAAAAGATGCTAAACTGGCAATTAAAAACAAAATAAAAGAAAAGCATGCCCACCATAAGGCATTCTTTGTTGACAAATAATTCCTATTAGACATATCTCTATGAGATGTTTGGCTATTAGGTTGTCTTATTCTACTTCATTAATTCCATTTTGAGTCACTGAATTACAACTATAACACCGTGGGGCCAGATTCCTTGTTAGTTCTTCTGAGCAAGGTTATCAATTAAGTTTCCTAAAACTGCATGGAAGTATTAAGGGGTTCCTGAGGCATACAATAAGGAAAACACAACTGATGCCTTTTACTTTCAAATCCAAGTTCTGTTCATGCTCCTTAAACCTGTAGTGAACCAGTAGCATCACTAAGTCAGCAGTCTTGGAACTTCTAGTCTCAGCTTCAACATGTAAAGACCTTGACAGTCATTACTCCCATCCCTAACACCAGAAAAAAATGAACAAATTGGAAATCAATTACTTTTTTTAGTAATATTCTGACATCTGGGGCACCCAGATGGCTCTTTCTGTTCGGTGTCTGACCCCTGATTTTGGCTCAGGTCATGATCTCACAGTTCCTGAGTTCCAGCCCTGCATCAGGCTCTGCACTGACAGTGTGGCTCCCTCTTGGGATTCTCTCTCTCTCCCTCTTTCTCTGTCCCTCCCCCATTTGTGTTGTCTCTCTCTCTCTCTCTCAAAATAAATAAATAAACTTTAATTAAAAAAACATTCTGAATTCTGGAAAGACAGGTGAATTCAAGGAATCACAATAGAGATCAGGCTATTTAGGGTGAATGCCACTAGAACCATAAGCCAAAAGAATATCTAAAAGGTAATTTTGACTAATTGTTAGATGCTGAGTGTAGACTTGGGTGACAGTGAGGCACTTTTGGGGGAGGCAGTCTGAGGGAGTCTCCCAAGTTTTCCTGGGATTTACCTTCAGAAGCCATACCAGGTTCCCATGGCAAGGAGTCAAGGAGACTAAACACTGTCAAATATTCCTGGAGCATTCTGTATAAAAAAGGGCTACTTTTTAGGGAAAAGGCTTTACCAGAGCCTAATCTCCGAACCACTACATTCTACAGTAATGGGAGAAGGACCGTCCTACCATTACAGTCTACAGTAACTTTCCTGTCAACAATGATGGACAAAAATAAGAACTACTTGTGAAGGCCACCGTCTAGAGGTGCAGGTCTACTAAAGACTGAGATTTAATCATGATATAAATATTTATAAAATAATTGTAACATTTATAAGGAAATGCAAAAAAAAAGCCACGACAATTTAGAGTAACCAACAAAATACTGAAAAAAGGAGGAAGAGGAAGAGGGGAAGAAAGTTGCAGGATTCACATATTATCCTTTTTCAAGACTTACTATGAAACTATAGTAATTTAGACAAGGTAGTATTGGTGAAACAATAGGTGCATATATCAGTGTAAAAGAACAGAGACCCCAAAAATATACCCATATGTGTAATGTCTGATGAAGGAGCCAAGTCCACTCAACAGAAAATTTATAGTCACTTCACAAAATGGTGATGGAGCAACAGTACGTCCACATGCAAAAAGTAGAAGCTAACATAGACTGCATACCTTTCACAAAAATGAAACGAAAATGGACCATATATCTAAATAAAAATGGATAACTGGAAAACATTCAGAAGGAAACACAGAAGAGAATTTTGAGGACCTTAGGTTCGGTAATAAGATTTGTACACAGCAGCAAAAGCATAACGTATGAGAGCAAAAATCAATATAATGGACTTTATTATCACAAATTCTGCCCTGTGAAAGACACTGTTAAAAAAATGAAAAGAAGTAATAGACTGGGACAAATTATTTGCAAAATCATATCTGACAAAGGGCACATATCCACAATGTACACATAACTCTTAATAATGAACAATAAGGGGGGGGGGATGGGCAAAATACATGAACAGGTACCTCACGAAAGAATATATGCAGATAGAAAACAAGCAATGTTTTTCATTAGGGAACGGCCAGTTCAAACAAGAACTTCACATCTAACAGAATGCCTGAAATCCCCCCCTCACCCCGCCAAACTGACAATATCTACTAATGCACAGGAGGAGAAGCAATACTAACTTGCATTCATTTGCTGTTGAGATTGCAAAATGGTAAAGCTTCCTGAAAAATAGTTTGAAAATTTCTTATAAAGCAAAATAGGGTCTTAAGAACCAGCAGTCATGCTTTTCATCCAATTAATTTGAAAATTTACGTACACATAAAAACCCATACAAAAAATGTGAATGAAGCCAGTCTAAAAAAGACTTCATCGTTATGCTCTCAACTGCATTCCAGGAAACTGAAAGAATAGTAAAATAACAACAACAACAGCAGCAGCAGCAGCAGCAGCAGCAGCCACAATCAGTGGTTCCTATGCACTTGTGAAGAGTGGGTGGGATAATATAGATGAGGCACAAAGAATTTTTTGTGTAAAGCTCTTCTATACGATACCTTAAGGGTGGTTTCATAACACTGTGCTTTTGTTAAAACCCACAGAATTTAGAACAGAGAATGAAAATTAATGTATACAAATAAAAAAATCATTTAGAATGTCATGGGATCCTTGGATGGAATAGAGAATATGACAAAACAGCCTGACTATATCACAAATATATGAAACAACCTCAATGAAGGATGTGGGGTTAAAGGATGTTGACCTAAGTAACTCTGGAAATGAGTGGAGTCTTCAGTCTAAAAGCAAAAGAAAGTGAACATAAGCAGTGTACTATAGTTCCCACAAGGGCATAGGTTAACAATCATGATACTGCCTTACATGTATACTGAAAATGAACAAGTATGTAAACAAATGCCCAATGGTGGGAGCCAGATTCCTCACTGTGGGACAGGGAGGCTAATGACAAACAAAGAGAAGAGGCTAGAATGATCCTTGTGTTAATGGATTTGAGTTGGAAAGATCAGTATGAAGTCAAATCTAGCTATAGACACTGGTTTAGTATACACAGATATATCTTCATGCTTTATCAGCTGACAGCATGTGGAAGTATTTTTAAATTTTATTTATTTATTTTGAGTGAGAGAGAGCAAGTGGGAACAGGGGATGGGCAGGGAGAGAGGGACAGAGAGAATCCCAAGGGGAGCTTGAACTCATAAACCCATGAGATGATGACCTGAGCCGAAATCAAGAGTTGGATGCTCAAATGACTGAGCCACCCAGGCATTCCTAGAAGTATTAATACTGGAGCACCAATGATCACATCTACCACCCAGAACTACGTTTCAAATACCATTCTCCAATATAAGAAACAAAGACTCCTTGGAGGAAGTACTGATTCTGAGACATGAAAGAAATCATACAAGATGAGATTCAAACAACTTCTTGTCGTAAGAAAAAGAACGTGCTGAAATAAATTTAGAAACAAAAAGGCCCTCAATGATGATAGTATTTCAAAGGGAAACAGGAGTCAAATGAAAGAGTCCCCAATGGCCAGAGCTAGAATAATTTAAAAAATAAAATAAAAGAGGACTGGATTATAACCCAAAGTATAAAATAAAAATCAATTAATCCATATTTATATAAATAAATCACTGATTCAATAAATAAATTGGAGAGAGGAGACAAATATCCTACACAGAAGAATATCAAATAATTTATAGATACTCTACCCTCAAGGATGTGGAAATAACTCCCCATTCCCTTAAATGTTGGCTATACATAGCCCCTTCTTTCCAAATAGTACAGTATGAAAAAGCAGAGGAAAAGAGACCCTACAATGGGGAAACCTACCATACTACCTCAGCCAGGTGATCAAGGTAACACCAGTGGTAATAAGTCATGTTTACATGTGACCTTGATGTACGATTAAAATGGTATTTACCTTTGGAAATTCCTCTCCAAAACCCACAGTCCCAGTTTAATCATGAAGAAAATATGAAACAAATCCCAATTGAAGGGAATTCTATAAAACACTTGACCAGTACTCTCCAAAACTCAAGGTCATCAAAAATAAGGAAAATATGAGAAATTGTCACAACCAAGATGAGCCTAATGTTGCCTTATGAGCAAATGTAATATGATATTCTGATGGGATCTTAGAACAGAAAAAATAATAAATAAATGAAAGAGAAAAAATTAAGAATAAAGTATCGACTTTAGTTTACCTATCAGTATTGATTCATTAATTGTGCTGTAGTAATATAAGATACTGATAATCAGAGAAACTGGGTTTAGGGTTGTAGGTTCTCTCTGTATTTCCTTGGCAATTTTTCAATAACTGTAACACTTTTATGAAATTAAAAAGGTTACTTTAAAATGTTAGTGGATAAGTACTGAAATCATTATGATACATGGTGTGCAACTAATCATACATTCTCTAAGTTGTGATGATATGAGGCAATCTATCTTGACCACTGTTATGAAACCAGCAGCCAGTTCTTTGAAAAAAATTTAAGAAAATTGATAAAACTCTAGCCAGACTTATGAAAAAGAAAAGAGAAAGAATCCAAATTAAAAAAAAATCACAAATTAGAGAGAAGAAATTACAATAAACACCATAGAAATACAATTATAAGAGAATATTATGAAAAACTATATGCTAACAAAATGGACAACCTGAAAGAAATGTATAAATTCCTACAAACATATAAACTACCAAAACTGAAACAGAAGTAAATAGAAAAATTGACCAATAACCAATAACCAGCACAAAAAAAAAAAAAAAAATCACTCAGTAAACAAAAAACTCCCAACAAAAGTCCAGGGCCAAATGGCATCACAGGCAAATTCTACCAAACATTTAAAGATGAGTTAATAGCTTTTCTTCTCAAACTCTTCCAAAAAATAGAAAAAGAAGGAAAACTTCAAATTCATTCTATGAGGACAGCATTACCCTGATACCGAAACCAGATAAAGACTCCACTAAAATAGAGAACTATAGGACAATATCCCTGATGAATGTAAAAATCCCTGGATGTACATCCATCCCTGATGGATGTAAAAATTCTAAATAAAATACTAGCAAACAAAATCCAACAACACATTAAAGCAATCATTTCCCACAATGAAGTGGGATTTATTCTTGGGTTGCAAGGATGGTTCAATATTGACAAATCAATCAACATGACATGCCACATTAATAAAAGACAGGATAAGAATCATATGATTATTTCAATAGAAGCAAAAAGCATTCAAAAAGTATAACATCCATTCATGATTAAAAAAAACCTATGCCAAAGAGGCTTAGAGGCAACATACATCAAAATAATAAAGATCATATATGAAAAACTCAGAATTAATACCATGCTTAAATGGGGAAAAAAGTGAGAGCTTTTCCTCTTTGGTCAGGAACAAGACTGGGATGATCACTCTCAGCACTGTTATTTGGAAGACCTGGCCAAGGCATTCAGACAATGACAAAAACAAAAACATAAAAGTCATTCAAATTGGCAAGGAAGAAGTCAAACTTTCACTATCTGCTGATGACATGATATTCTATATAGAAAACTCCACCAAAAACTGCTAGAACTGATAAGCAAATTCAGTAAAGTCGCAGGATACAAAATCAATGTGTAGATGTCTGTTGCATTTCTATATGCCAATAATGAAGCAGCAGAAACAGAAATTAAGGAATCAATCCCATTTATAAGTGCACACACACACAAAAACAACCTAGGAATAAACCTAACCAATAATACCTGTACTCTGAAAACTATAAAACACTGACGAGAGAAATTGAAGATGATGTAAAGAAATGGAAATCCATTCCATGCACATGGATTGGAAAAACAAATTTTGTTAAAATGTCTATACTACCCAAAGGAATCCACCCATTTAATGCAATCCCTATCAAAATACCAAGAGCATTTTCTTCAGACCTAAAACAAACAATCCTAAAATTTGTATGGACCACAAGAGAAACTCAATAGCCAAAGCAAACTTGAAAAAAGCAAAGCAAAGCAAAGGCATCTCAATTCCAGACTTCAAGTTATATCACAAAGCTGTAGTGACCAAACCAGTATGGTACTGGGACAAAAACAGACACACAGATCAATAGAATAGAAAACCCCAAAATGAACCCACAACTGTGTGGCATACAAAGCAGGAAAGAATATCCAATGGGGAAAAAGACACTCTTTTCAACAAATGGTGGTGTTAACACTGGATGGCAACATGCAAAAGAATGAAACTGCACCACTTTATTACACCATGCACAAAAATAAACGAGACAGATTAAAGATCTAAATGTGATGGGTCTCTGGGTGGCTCAGTTGGATAAGCATCCAACTTCAGCTCAGGCATGATCTCATGGTTCATGAGTTCAAGCCCTGTGTCAGGTTCTGTGCTGACAGTTCAGAGCATGGAGGCTGCTTTGGATTCTGTGTCTCCCTCTCTCTCTGCCCCTTCCCCACTCCCATTCTGTCTCTTTCTCAAATATAAACATTATAAAAATAAAAAAAAAAATTAAGACCTAAATGTGAGACTTTAAACCATGAAAATTCTAGAGAACACAGACAGTAACCTCTTTGACATCAGCCATAGTAACTTCTTTCTAGATACATCTCTTAAGGCAAGTTAAACAAAACAAAAACGAACTATCAGGACTCCCTCAACATAAAAAAGCTGCTGCACAGTGAAGAAAAAAAAAAAAAAGAAAAGACAATCTATGGAATGGGAGAAGACATTTGCAAATGATGTATCTTACAAATGACTAGTATCTAAAATATATAAAGAACTTGAAAAACCCCACACCCGAAAAATGAAAAACCCATTTAAAAAATGGGCAGAAGACATGAATAGACATTTCTCTAAAGAAGACATACTGATGGCCAGCACAGACATGAAAAGATGCTCCACATCACTCATCATCAGGGGAAACTCAAATCAAAACTATAATGAGATACCACCTCACACCTGTCAGAATGGCTAAAATCAACAACTCAAGAAACTACAGATGCTGGCAAGGATGTGGAGAAAAGGGAACCTCTTGCACTATTGGTAGGAATGCAAACTGGTGCAGCCCCTCTGGAAAAACAATATGGCAGTTCCTCAAAAATGTAAAAATACAAGTACTCTATGATCCAGCCATTGCACTGCTAGGTATTTACCCAAAGAATAACAAAAAAACTAATTCAAAGGAATACAGTTACCCCTATGTTTATAGCAGCATTATCCACAATATCCAAACTATGGAAACAGCCCATGTGTCCATCAATTGATGAAGGGTTAAAGATGTGAGATATATATAGATCTATATCTATATCTATATCTATCTATCTACAGATATATATACACACACACATACATACACACGCACATACATACCTGCACATACACACACACATGCACACAGGCAATGTAATATTTCTCAACCATAAAAAAGAATGAAATCTTGTTATTTACAATGGCATGGATGGAGCTAGAGAGCATTATGCTAAGTGAAATAAGTCAGTCAGAGAAAGACAAATATCATATGATTTCACACATATGTAGAATTTAAGAAAAAAACAAATGAGCAAAGGGGGGGAAGGGGGGATGCCAACCAAACAAAAGACTCTTAACTATAGGGAACACACTGATGGCTATGGTGTGGAGGTGGGGGAGGGGTGCAATAGATGACAGGGATTAAGAAGTGCGTGAGTGCATTTGTGATGAGCAGCGGGTGTTCTATGTAAGTTTTGAATCATTATATTGCATGCCTAAAACTAATATTACGCTGCATGTTAGCTAATTGGAATTTAAATAATAACTTAAACAATACATAAACAAAAATGACAATTTCTGTCATCTTGTAGGTAGGGGATAATCCTGGAGTTCTGAAATGTTACTTTTGGAAACCAACCCATATCTTCAGCAAGTACACCTGCTCGTTTCACATTCTCTCACTCCTAAACCAACTAATCTCACATCACAATAGTCACTTCATCAAATGTTAAAGAGAATTTAAGTATTTTTTTTTAATAATCACATTCCCTCAATTCTCATGTTCATAATTTTACCAGTAAGTTATCTTTATTTTTCGCCATACTCTCTTTTTAACCATCCCAAATTTCTTCATTCTTAGTGGATTTCCGTTTCTGTGGCCAAATGCATTTATTCTATAGCTTTATTTTGCCTTTCATTATTTATATTTAACTGTTTCCTTATTATTACTTTCTTTTTACCATAGTCTAAATATTAAACCTCTCATAAATTCATTCATTTTGCTGTTTGCATTTGAATTTTCATGCAGTAGTTTCTAAAACCTACATCCTTGAGTCTTGACCAGCTTTCCACACCCCACATCTGACTTCAAACTGCCTTCCATACTGAATTTCCAGCAAGCACTTAACATCTAACATACACTAGTCATTGAGACAGCATTCTTTCCATTTCAAAAATTAACCTGGAACAGAAATGAAAATTTCAGAAAACACTTCCTGACATCACAGAAACTGGAAAGAATATTAAGTCTTTGATAATAGAACTTAAAAGGAGGGGCACGTGTGCAGCTCAGTCGGTTAACCTTCCGACTCAGTGTCAGCTCAGGTCCTGACCTTGTGTCTGCGGGATGGAGCCCCACATCCAGCTCCTCACAGGATGTGGAGGCTGCTTGGGATTCTCTCTCTCCCTCTCTCCTTCTGCACATACCCCCCCCCCAACTCGCTCTCTCTTGCATGCATGCTCTCTCTCACTCAAAATAAATAAACATTAAAAAATAACTTAAAAGCAGATGCAAACATAGGCAGCGGCACAGCAACAGAGGAGCAGTGAGATGACAGAATTAAAAAAAAAAACAACTTTCAAAACACAGACATTAAAATAACATTAGAAACAGCCAAAGCAGTGTAAATAGAGCTCAAAGTGGGGAGGAAACACAGAAAAAGGACCAAGAACAAAGGCTAAACCCTCTTGTTATTTCCAAATTCAACCATACCAGCTCACTTTTTCTTTTTTTCCATTCTAGAAACACCATTTCTCATAAACTTCACACAGCTCGTGAACAATGCCATTTACAGATGCATTTTATTTTCACAGAGCTTGCTTTCCTGTCCCCAGTGAGCTTCCACCCACCTCAAATCTCAGATCAAATATCATATCCTTAGAGAAATTTCCCCTTACAACCCTGTATAAGTTTCATCCAGATGTTTTAGACTTCATACTCTTCTAATACCATGCACGCACCCTATAGATAGATGGGTAGATACATACATACATACCATACACACACAGAATTGGGGTTGGTGGTAGTGGTCATGATTTTTGTTGCCATTGAGATTGTGCATAAATTTATTCTATTATTTGATTAAAATCTACTCCCCCACTACAAGGTTATTTATACTTTACTTACTGGAAAACTTGCAGATTATAGTATTCCAGGAACAAAGTGGCTGTTCTTTAAATGCATACTTTATCAGAAACTTAAGATGGTAATAATATACATTATGGATCTACTAAAAGGTCCTATTGTGTATGTTTTTAAAATTTATTTGAATCTGAAATGCATTCTGTATTCTTCTTTTGGTTACACGGCCAGCTTCATATATTTTCTACCTTCCCTGATGCACACACACATGCATGTGCTTGTGTGTGGGTGTATTGTCCACTAATCTCAAAAACAAGTGATGATTTAAAGTAAAAAAAGGATTGAAGTCCAACAGTAAGTACAAGAGACATGATGTTAATTCATATGTCATGGGTGTGGACAGCAAATTCATCTGTCATCGTCACGATTAACTTTATCATCATCACAAGAAAATAATGCGATATAAAATATCCTACACTTATTAAGTTCTTACAATGAATTAAGCTCTGTGCTGAGCACTGTGAATACATGATTTATGAGCCTAATACCAACTTTCTAATTGCCTCCAGGTCACACTTGGTTAAAACTCACAATTATAGATGCACTTAAGAGGCTACACCATATACAAGACAGCATTTGAACCCAGGTCAGGCAAAGGCCCTGTGGTCTCCTGATCGGTGCTACTTTCCTAAACTACTTTCTCTTGCATTAAAAAAAAAAAAAAAAAAGGTAAGAGAGGCTGATTCCGAGACATCTGTGTGGATTACATGCGATATACTAAAATAGCTATTCCATAGTTTGAAACATAGTAGGGGTTCAACAGACAACGATTAGGAACAAATTGACACACTTGTTAAATATTTACAAAAATGTATCAATCGACCTCAGCAGGTTGGAAGCCCCATGAAGACTAGAATACGTGGTATTTCCACCATCAGATGAAATGGCAATACTGAAGATAAAATTGATAGAGGCAGTAGATGTACAAACCAATAAATTGTTCAACAAACATTCACCAAGCACTATGTGTTAGGCAATCTTTTAGGCTCTGGGGAAATCAAGATTTATCTATACCTCTTAAAGAGAAAGACTGCTACAGAGCTCAGAAACAATGTGGTTAAGGGTGAAGAGGCCGGAGATAGATGGTATATTGGCTACACAAACTTAGGTTTTTATAATAAAGCTGCCAAGCTATAATTTAAAACATCATTTAAAAAAAAAATCTTATCATGTAATTGTTTTTCAAGAGAACAGTTACGTAAATAACCTTTTTTCAAATGAACTTCCATGTATTTAGTAGATAGTCTATCTGACTATTACACTTAGCCTTGTCAGGTAAATGGATGGTATTCCATTCTTGCCTCATTTGCTTTCCTCAACAGTTATTCAATGAAAATAAATAATTCACCTACATTGTCACAGACTGAAATTCAGGATCTTTGCTCACTGCAGACATGAACAGCATAATTACCTGTTAATTGTTCTGTGATTACATTTACCTTTAACTGTCACAACTTTAACAGGTACCCTAATTGCAGCTCAAATAATAGCTTTCCTCCATCATGTTACCTTCAGCTTCACCGCAATGCAGAAAAAAAGGTATTTAATTTCTTTGAAACATGATCATCTCATTCTGGACATTAAAAAATCTTTAAAAAGAACCAGTTATAAATGAGGAAAGCTCCTTCTATTTACGCTTGTCCAAAAGGGAAATTTATCAGAAGGCACAAGTAATGTGCTAATGTAAAAAGATGCTCTTAAAAGGACACATCTAATTGTAAACTTGTTTTGATCTTTTCTTTGTATAAAGCCTGACTGGTGACTGAAATCTTTTTAGAGTAATGGTAATTGGGACAGCATGGATCACTGACAAGCACAACTAATATTGTTTATAACTGGCAATACAAGATGCCTTCTTAATGAGATGACTTTTAGCCAGAGGGAGAAGGATTTAGTTAACCAAATGGAGGAAACAGAAACTGGCAAGTGTTTCCTTAGACTATTTTCTGTGGTTCTCACTCTTTTTGTCTCTGTCTTTTTAATTTTAATAAAAATAGTTTGCAGGTGTTTTATGCTGGTGGTTAGCCTATTTATAAGCTGTGACTTTCCTTTGGTCCTATGCCTTGCTCAGTTGAGGTCAGTGGACCTGCTTCTCCCAATCACAGATTATTCTGAATGGGAAAAAGAACACATTCGAAGCTATCCTCACCGGTGGTGAGTGAGTGGATATAAAACAGCTTTTGGCCCCCTTAGCCCTGGTGTCTTGGGGAGGAAGCTGAGTTAACTAGCCTTTTGGAAAGATCTCAGCTTTTTTAAACAGAAGGTGGGTGGGAGATTGGTCTATTTTGAAACCAGTGTGTTAAAGAAGTAGTGGTAACACCTCAGGCAAAGCTCCGTGGTGGTAGCTGATATTAGCAATGAATGCTTGAGAAACGTGAATAAAGGACTACAATGTGGGACTGCATGATTATTTTGTTGCCTTTCTTTTTCAGGAGATGCAACTTCCAGTGATGCCAACGAAATGGTGTCAGCCTGTGTGTATAATATTATGTGCATATATGCTATAATGTATATTAAAACATTATTTTTATTTATTTTCCATATTATCTATATTTATTTATTTTAGTTATATTAATTTATTACAGAAGGTAATAGGGCAATGGGTAGCATAGAGGCTACGTGCAGGGACTTTGGAGTCAAACAGCTGCAAGTTAAAATGATTGTAACCAACTACTTTAACCTTTTGAAATTCAATTTTGGAAAATGTAACACGCAGAAAATTGAAGCACTAATGCGTTGTGCTGTAGTAAGGACTGAATGAAGTGATGTACTTAAAGTACTTAGAATAGTGTCTGGCACATAGAAACACCATTATTATAGTATTACAATATTATTATTAAACTGTGTCATGCTCTCATCATCTAGGGTCAAGAATATTTTTCCCTAAGATCTGAATCCTATCTTTGGCACATTTAAATCTTTTGCTAAGATGTGAATATATTTTATTACACTGTATATAATATGCATGTACACATGGGGGGAGTTATGTGTGCATGTTATTTATCTAAAATGTTAAACTGCTGTATCTGACCTGGGTATTTCTTTTTTCCACAAGTATTTATAGCTCATGTATCCTTTAAACAATGATTTTTGTTTCTCTGTCTTACTGACAGATGTATCAATTTCTAAACTTTATTTGTCAAAAGTATTAGTATTGGTGAACCCACACATTGCAGCTTTGTAACCTCTTATATATAAGTGAGGCGATATTTTCTGAAATTCTAGTTCACCTACCTCTTGCATCAAGTACTTGGTTAATATACAATTTATATATCTAAAATTTACCCAATGTATGTGTACATACACACAGTAAATTTATGTTCAATAAATTTATACATGGCCACCATCTAGTTTTACATTTCCATCACCCAAAAAAGCTAGTCATGTTGGGGCACCTGAGTGGCTCAGTCAGTTAAGAGTTGGCCTCTTGATTTTGGCTCAGGTTGTGATCTCCTGGTTGTGAGATTGAGCCCTGCATCAGGCTCCGTGCTGAGTGTAAGGCCTGCTTGGGATTCTCTCTTTGCCTCTCCCCTGCGCATGCTCGCTCTAACAAAATAAATAAACTGTAAAAAAAAAAAAGTTATTCACATTAATCCCCACTCCCACTAAACCCCAAACTACTGATATGCTTTCTGTCTTTATAGGTTTCCCTCTTCTTAAATTGCATATAAATAGAATCATAGAGTACACAGCTTTTTTTGTAGCTGATTTCTTTTGCTTTATCATGGTTTTTTTAGCTTTATCCACCTTGTATACATCTATAGTTTGTTCTTTTAAATGCCAAGTAGTACTCCATTAAATGGATATGCTTATTTTATTGATCCATTTAAATATTAATGGATATTTGGATTGCTTTTGTGTTGAAATTACTATAAATAATGGTGCTATAAACATTTGCTCCTTTACCTTTTTCATGTGAATGAATCTTTGGATTCTAACAAATTTAGCTCCTATCCTCACAGAAACATAAACGTGTACCTTGGCAGAAAAACAGATTCAGTTTTAAGATTCACAGGCTCCTTGAACCTGAATGTCACCTACAGTTCCCTGGGTCTTAAATTAAAAGCTCATTCCCAAGAATCCTACTATTTTAAGATTCACACATTCTTATTTCCTTATATAAAATTATAAGTATACTATGTTTTAGAGAAAATGAAGCAATTGGCCTCAAAAAAAACTAAAAGCTAAAGTCATTTATCAACCTAATCATGATTAACAAACTACACACAAGCAGAGTGGCCTGGGGACAAGAAAGAGCTGTGACCTGCTGTGACATCTGCTATGATGGCAATGTACAAACAGACAAGATACAAGCGATCTATACCCCAGGAAGTACATAATGTAGTAAAACAGCAAGATGTTTCAATATGATGACTGGACATCAAGTCCTGAATCGTGGAAAAAGAGGGATAAGAAGTGATACGCATCATCAACAATCATCACTGTTTGAGTACATGTCCATGCTGTATGCTAACAGTTGTGGAATTAACAATGAGTATCAAGCATTGTGCTTGCCCACAGGAACTTGGAGTTCAGTGGTCCGCAGAGAAATACTCTTCTTATTGAACTTTTAAAAATAGTGCCAATGTCAACATACTGGAGCCATTTTAAACGCACTCCCTGTAAGATTTATGAAGCTGAGTTGCTTTTAGAAATATGACATAATTATGTGGATATGGTGCCTAACACAGATTAGGCATTTAATTCATTATAGCTGTTAGGACTTGTCCCATTCCATTATGATCCTGATATAACAGCTGGGGAATGCGATGTATAACTAAGTAACTGCAAATAATTGATTAATGTTGCAGTGGAGGCATAAACAATGTGCTTTCCAAGCACAAAGGAGGAAACAGGTGTCATAATCTGGCTTGGTAGGAGAGGGATCCAGATGAAGCACTGAAAGAAGAGAAAAATCACGAACTGGGTTTTGAAAGATGAGAAGTTGACAGAGTAGATTAGAAATAAAGATTAAACAGAGTATTTGAGACAGAGGAAAAACATGTAATAAGACATGAACACATGGAAGTATGTGGAATATTCAAGGACCAGGGAGTTTTTCAAACATGGCTAATTTGAATGGGTGTAACAAAACAAGTAGGGTGGGGTTTATGCCACCTCAGGGTTTTTGCAGTCTAGGAAAGCAGGCGGAGGGGACAATCCAGTGCAGCTGATTCCTGGCTATGCTCTACATTACTGTTTTACAGGGAGATGTTACTGCGGCCTGCATTTGCCTGCTATTTCATGCTGCAGAAAACTTTTAATTTAGAATTGTCTCATTTGTTCCTTAATACTACCTAGACATAGAGGTGGCTTAGCCATCTTTGGACTCATTTTTAATCAGGAAACTTTGCCAGAGAGGTTAACTGATTTTCCTAAATCTCAGAGGCAGGTAGTTGTCTGATTTAAAGTTAGGACTACTAACTGTAAATGTAATGGTGCTTTTCAATTGCCCTTAATCTTTGAAGTCGGACTAAGTATTAATATGGAAGAAATGAAGACTTCCAATAATGGTGCTGGTGGTGATGATAATGTTGATTCCCATGGTGTTTTTTGTTTGTTTTGATTTTGTTGTGTTTTGTGTTGTTTTGTTTTGTTTTGTTTTATTTCCTGGGTGATTTATTGTACTACTCTATATTTCAGGTTAAATAAATGACTCTTTGGTTTGAAATCAGAATAAATCTCGTGCCAGGCACTTCACTAACCAATGAGACTCAGAAGATGAGGAATCTTGAGCCTTCTTTCAGAAACTTGGAAGATGTCTCAGAATGGCCATACTATATAATAACATTATTATGCAAACTGAGTACATTTCTTGTTATACAACATTTACTCCAAATTCAAATTGTTTGTCCATATAAAGGGATCATAGAAAATTAAAATGACCATTTAAAATCAATCCTCTCTCTTCCCCACACTCTACATTAACCTAAAGAGCAATAAAATACAGCACACCCTCCTTTGCTAGAAAACTACTCTGCGGCACCTCGAGGTGTGCATCACAAGTGGTTGAGTAGTAATTACACGTGGAGATGTGTCCGTTGTAGACGCTGGGTTCCCAGTGCATAGACAGTCTAATTACCAGAAATGGACAATGTTGCCTGGTAGGCTGTTCCCTGTAAACACTGCCTCTGCCCACCTTTTTTCTTTCCCCATATTGTATTGTTGTGCTGCATTTGTCAAACTGGAAGAATATGGGGGAAACTGACAAAGAGAACTTATGCTGTTGTTTTATTTTCTGAAGGAAATAAGTCATTATAACATGTATGAGTAAATAGAAAAATATAATAAAATATTTTATAAACTAAAAAAAGGTATTTTAAACTGAACCATCTACTTTTACTACTACTCTAAGTGATAGCAGAACTTAAAAGAAGGAAAGGATTCTAAATATCTTTAGGGCTCTTAGGAGTAGTCTATTTTATATTTTACCCAATCTTCAGCTGAAGACAGGTAATATGAGAGGATGAAAATACCTTTTAGGCATTGCTTAAAATACTGACAAGGACTTGCTTAACAATTCCACTATCTAACTTCCATTTAGCTCTTTTTTTGGGCCCAGCATTGTGCTAAATTTTTCAAACAGTGAATAATAAAGAGTTTTCTATTGTCAAGGTTTTCATCATGGCAGGTGGTATGGAGAGATAAAGGAATAAATGGGTAATTGCCCTAAAGTGTGTGAAAGTCTATGGTAGGGTTAACTTGCTACCAAGACCATAGCCCTACAGGGTATTTAGGGCAACTTCACATAAATGGAGAAAGTTCGAACCTATAAGAATTGGAATTAAAACTCTAAAAATATGAACTAAGAAAAAAGGAATTTCCAGACAGTAAATCAACAAATAATGGAAATGGCTTTTCCTAGGTTAAGGTAAATGGCTGGAGTAAAACATCTTCAATAAGTGGGATGTGAGGAGTACTAAAGAGGAGGCTACAAAAGGAGATTTTTATATAACTATGTGAATTGGGATTTGTAGCTGTCATTTACCATGTTTTTCTTAAGTTCCTTCTCTACTAGTTGTTAGAAATAGATTTGAAGTTAAAATTGACATGGTCCATGGCCTACTGGCAGGTAAGAAACTGTTTAGTGGAGGACGCAGAGAATTCAAAATAAGCACAGAAATAAATATGTAATTAATACAACTTTATAATTATTGAGAAGATGAGTCTAAAGGTGCTATACAAGAATTTTTTAGTCTTGGGGCACCAGGGTGGCTCAGTCAGTTAAGCATCCAACTTTGGCTCAGGTGATGATCTCATGGTTTGTGAGTTCGAGCCCCGCGTCAGGCTCTGTGCTGACAGCTCAGAGCCTGGAGCCTGGTTTGGATTCTGTGTCTCCTTCTCTCTCTGCCCCTTCCCCACTCATGCTCTGTCTCTGTCTCAGAAATAAATAAACATAAAAAAAATTTTAAATAAATAAATAAATAAATAAATAAGGGGGTACCTGAGTGGCTCAGTCAGTTAAGCATCCAACTTCAGCTCAGGTCATGAACTGGTGGTTTGTGAGTTTGAGCCCCGCGTCAGGCTCTGTGCTGACAGCTCAGAGCTTGGAGCCTGCTTCAGATTCTGTGTCTCCTTCTCTCTCTGCTCCTCCCCCACTCAGGTTCTGTCTCTCTCTCTCTCTCTCAAAAATAAATAAAATATTTTTTTAAAAATCAAAACAAAAATTAAAAAAAAGAATTTTAGTCTTTGGCTCTTAGAGAGTCAATGCATTATAAGCATGAAGAGTAATGATCAAATATTCTTCAAGATTAGAGTTTTTTTGTTTGTTTTGTTTTGTTTGTTTATCATAGATGATGAAGTGGAGTCCCCAAAACTGGACTTGGTTCAAGCCATCTTCACCTTAGCTGGTCTTTTACTATCAGCAGCAGAGGGATGAAGAGACCCAGACAATTTTAGTAGAACTCTCAGAAGGAAATGCAATCGACTGTACATAAAGGAGAAGGGATTTACTGAGCTTATGTCAATACTGACTGAAGAAAAATGCATCCATGCCTCTCCTGCAGAGTCCAAGAGAAGATCAGGGAATGTTGAAAGGAACTCAACCCATTTTTTTTTCCTTCTCAGAGGGGAGATACAAAAGTGTATTGTATTGTAACCTTGGATATCTGATATATTTCAGATTTTCAAAATTTTTAAACATAGACTAGAAAGCTTTCAATAAAGTTAGCATTTTCCCCCAATTTAATATTTCCCCACTTGGGTGATAAGTGAGTTATTCACAGTGCTTCTGAAAACACACTCTTCATTTGTGTAACAAATCATTCAGTGAGCTACTACAATATATCAAGCACTATAGTAAGGACTTAGTAATAAGAGTCAAAAAGAAAAGGAGTTCCTATCTTTACCTGGTATATATGGTCTAGTAGAGAAACCAGACATTAAACATGTTATGACAATGTGCATATGAATTATAGTAAGACAGGATTTTAGGTACTGCATGATCTCCCAATATCAGGAGAAAAAAATGTAACAAAACTTGAAGTGTCTACAACATTAAAAATACGGTGGGGATGCTGTCATGCAAATGGGTCAAAATCGCATCCAACATTCAAATGTCTTCCATATGGGAAGAAAAAAAAAACTCTTTTGATGATCATAGGAAGCAGAATACAAAAAAAAAGTTAAAGGGTATCAGATTCCTATCAATATAAGATATAATTTTCTAATAATCAAAACATTATGCTAATGGAAAAGTATTCCTTGTCACTGGAAGCATTCATGCTCACGCTGGAAGAATTCCTAGATATGGGTTCTGGGTGTGCATATTCAAATGCATAGGGATAAACTCAGGTGAAAAAAAAATTAAGCAAGATGGACCAATTGAAGAGAATGCACATCCTATAATGTGTTCATTTTTATATTGTATTAATTCTGGACTTAGAAGTTGTTTATGAACAAAGAACAAGTTTAGTCAGGGTGCCACAAGACTTCAGTCTGGTGAACTGGCAGCAAGTTTGTGACCCTTGTAAGGTTATGTGAAATGTGAAAAGTCAACTTATTTTATTTTTTTAATACGAAATTTATGGTCAAATTGGTTTCCATACAACACCCAGTGCTCATCCCAACAGGTGCCTTCCTCAATACCCATCACCCACCCTCCCCTCCCTCCCACCCCCCATCAACCCTCAGTTTGTTCTCAGTTTTTAAGAGTCTCTTATGGTTTGGCTCCCTCCCTCTCTAACTTTTTTTTTCCTTCCCCTCCCCCATGGTCTTCTGTTAAGTTTCTCAGGATCCACATAAGAGTGAAAACATATGGTATCTGTGTGAAAAGTCAACTTAAATAGAGGATCTGAAGTCATTCATTATTCTTCCTTCACATCCTGATATCTAATAGTTTTGCTATTCTCTGATAAAATTCCATCATCCTGAGAAATACATTGCTAAGCACAATTTCCCCAAATCCTTCAAATTATACCCTGCCTGCAACCACTGGTGCAAATAAAAGGGCCAAGAATACTCACTAGCCAGGATACCTCAAGTGTTTGAGATCATTGCTGAATTTTAGTTTCAGCATCTGCAATTTGGGAAAATTTGTTTTAGCAGAGAAAAAAACAGTCAAAGTCCTACAAGTTAACTGTCTTGTTAAATGAGCCAGAACTCTTGTCTGGGCACAAGGAGGTATGGGGGAAATACAGCATTTTGTCCTTATATTCCAGTTAACCCCTGAACTGCCACTTCTCCCTTGCTCCTATTGTCAGATACTACCTAGGGACTTCCCCACATCTCCCAATGCTCATGTATATAATTTCCAAGGGACGAGATAGGAACTTACAGGACCTCAACCCCTACGTGGCTGGTTCACAAAGGATCACCTGATACAAATTAGCTCATTCATAATATTCTGACTCCCAGGGACCACTGTGCTATAGCTGGGCCAATAACTTCCTTCCCTAGGCTGACTGGATAAGGGGGAAAAGGCTGAAGTTGTACCTCTGAGAATTGTCAAGGGCAATGTTTTCCATCATATTAAAAAAGAAAACAGAAGTCATGTAGAGAAAGTAAGATATATAAAACTGACCCACAGAGAGGAGGAAAAACACAAAAATGAAAGCTCTGAAAATGCCAAGATCCCCATAACAGTTGTCCCAGTGGCTGAGTCTACCCCTTCTAACACGGGTTGGTGGTTTCACGAGATTATTTCAGTATCCTCTCCATGAACTTTCTTCATGTAAAGTTCCTACTTATTACCTATTTTACAAAGTCCTAATAAACACATCAATATGATCTTACTCAGAAATTGTGAGTCTAAAACATGTATTGGTAACTAAAACAAAAAAAAGGGCATGGATCCTTTCTTCTTCTTCTTCTTCTTCTTCTTCTTCTTCTTCTTCTTCTTCAAGTATGTTCATTAACTAAGTGACACCTACAGTTAGCAAATTTTATTAGAAGCATTCTACTAAGTGATACATTTGGTCAGTCCTCATTCTAGCTCCTGTGAAGCCACTGGCTGCCCTTGAGTCATGTACTAGAATGGCTCCTTAGAAGCTGGAGGACTAAAGTCTGTGCTTCTCTAAGTCACCACCTGAATGCACAGAGTCCTTAGACAGATACCAAAGAGATGGGGGAAAATGTAATTAAAAAGCAATCTAGGACCTCTTGTCCTTACATTCCTTGTACCATGTGGGCAATTGCCACTTAGTAGTATCTGGGCAGATGTTACTGGAACAGATGGCAAACTCAGGGGAAATGTGGTGTCCTGTAGAGAGCAAGGACTTCACAGACAGAGAGACCAAGGTTCAGATCTTGACTTTGCCACTCTCTCTTGAGCCAATGATTTAGTTTCTTTGACCCTCAACTACTGTAACTATTAAGTGCAGTGATTAAGTGAATAATACATAAAGCACCTTGACATCCGAACGAAGTCATGTATATGAAGTACCTTGCACATACTAAAGATGTGATTAAAATATTACTTCTTCCCCAGATGGATCCCTCTAACACATCCACTGGGATGTCTAACCAGAAAATTAGAGGAGGTGGGGAGGAGAAAGAGACAAAGGGGAGGGTTATATAAACTCATTATCATTAGTCCCAAATTATCTGGCTAAAAGCCAAGGTGAGAAAAAATTGCATTTCAAATGCATACATGCTCCCAGCTGTAGCTAAAAGCCTTTAGGTTTCTGTTTCCAAGATAACTTCTCTCAGGATGTTTTAAGAACATATGATGTGGATACCTGTATGGTTCAGTCGGTTAGGCAACCAATTCTTGATTTCAGTTCAGGTCATGACCTCACAGTTCATGAGATGGAGCCCCACATCATACTATGCACTGATAGCAGAGAGACTGCTGGGGATAGACTCTCTCCCCCCACCCCCTCTCTCTCTCTCTGTCCCTCCCCACCCACCCCCAAATCAATAAAATAAAACATTTAAAGAAAAGAGAATATGTGACAGATTTTCTGGAATAGTTCCCTCATTCAAGCTAGAAATCCATCTGCAAGACCTGTTAGGATTGAGAGCAGACAATCAAATAAATACCTGGTATCCACTCTCTATTTTAATGACACATAAGAAAATTGTTATACTAGACAGAAAGGATTAGGATAACAATGACAAATCCCATTTATGGGGCACTTAGTGTATGCCAATCACTCTCCAAGCAATTCTATCAATATTATATTTCAAAAAGAAACTTTCTAAGAAAAATACCTAGGGATGTCACCTTATATTTGTTAGATACAGCATGTACAAGACATAGTTAACAAAATTTTTAAAGGTCACCAGGACTTGTGACAGGCATAGGGAACCAAGAGTTGAGTAAAAGTGTTCCTGATGTCAAGAGGCCCAAAATAAAGAAGTAAGACATTGTAAAAACAGGACAAAATACAAAATAATAATAGTAGCTGTTCCTTATTATGCAAATTTACTTATAACTTATTTAGAATGATTTATTTTTACAGAAAAATAAACAGAAGCAAAGACTATATTATATACACCAACTCACTCTTTCTGAATCCTCTCTATATTAGTAATACCATTGTGGACATAGATATAAATATCTCACCACAATGATAGGCAGTGGGATATCATTAAGGATTTAAATGCCCTGTTTTGCTGTGTTATCCCTTTCCACTGGGAAGTTAATTCTTCAAGTCCTGATAATTTCTTGTTACTTCCTTGACAAATACTTGCTGAATTCCCAATAGGATGTAAGGAGACTAAGATGAATAATACCATGACAAATGACAAGTTTACTGACGAGTTTACCCAGGAATGCTCATGGAACACTCAAACTCTAGGCATTAAGATACCTGGAAAGGTAGGAAAACATATGGTAAGGGTTAAAAAAAAGGCACAGGTCCACACCAATATCCCAAATTGTGTTAGGGGCTGCGTCTCTCAAAAATGTTACCTTAGGGGCACCTGGGTGGCTCAGTGGGTTGAACCTCTGACTTTGGCTCAGGTCATGATCTCAAGACTCATGAACTGGAGCCCCACACCAAGCTGGCTGCTGTCAGCGCAGAGCCTGCTTCGGATCCCCTGTCCCCCTCTCTGTTTCTCTGCCCCTTCCCCGCTAGCTGAGTCTTTCTCTCTCAAAAATAAATAAATCTTTTAAAAAATGTTAGTTTATTTTCTAGGTGAACCAGCCTTCTACATTTGGTTTCTTTACGGGTAATGCTATGTGATATAGTTCTGTATTTGTTTCACATGTTGAAAAATATTTTACAATGTATTATATTTTGCATTATTAAAAAACAAAATTGAACTGAGGGCATTTTAAGATCTGATTGGCTTTATTAAGCAATTCATGCATGGGGCAGTATCCTAAGTAGCAAGTAGAGATGCTCTGGGGAGTAGTACAAAATAGGTTTTGATAGGAAGGAGAGTGGGGCAAGAAGTTATTAGCAAAAGAAAAGAAAAGAATTGTTACCCTTCACAGGACGTCACCAAGGCTGATCAAAAAATTTCAGATGGACTACTGAAAGGTCACATTCCTGAGACAGGTATGTGTTGCCCCTTTGCAATTAGTCTGTTAGCCAGTTGTTGTGGTTTGGTCCAGGGTTGTTAGGGAATGGGGCAGTCCCATTTAGTACGGAGTAGCAGCTCCAGAGAGCTTGGGGAACCCTGATCCAGATGAGGTTTTAGTTGGCTCATCAGTAGTAATGATGGAATATGGAAAGTGACAGACTTCTTTTACTTATTTTGAGAGGGGGGAGGGGCAGAGGCAGAGGGAGAGAGAATCCCAAGCAGACTCTCCACTAACAGTGCAGAGCCCTATAAATCACCAGAGCTGAAATCGAGAGTCGGACACTTAACCAACCAACCCACCCAGACATCCCTCTAGGGGCAGATTTTAAAGCAATCAGCAGTACAGGGCAAATATGAATCGTTAAAAAAATAATAAAGTGCCTGGATAGCTCATTTAGCAGCGTGAAGCAACTTGAGAATTAGCTATGTTGCCTACCAAGTAGCTTTTTTTCTTCTTCTCTCAAAGAGTGAATTGCTTACTGTGAATATCAGAATTACTTGAGCTGTTGGTTAAAATCCAGAGTCAGAGGATTGCAAGCAATGACATTGTAATGTATGACATCCATGCAAATGAAATGTTACGGAGATCAGGGCAATCCTAATACTTATGTGTTTTGTTTCATATTGTATTCCAACTCTTAGCACCATGCCTACCAAATTATAGATGAAGGAAGGGAGGGAGGGAGGAAGGAAGGAATGACGTTTTGGGGTGATGGTGGGCTTCAGAGCTGATGGCCAAGAAAGAATTCTTGAACATGTCTTTGGTGCAAAAATGGTGATTTTATTAAAGCACAGGACGAGGACCCTTGGACAGAAAGAACTGCACTTGTTCAGGGAAATAGTCAAGAGGGAATTTCCAAAGAGACTTTCATATGCTAAAGACTCACAGATTACTGGAGGCCTAGCTGTTGTCAAGCTAATGTTGTTTTCCCCTGTAACAAATCATTAAGACAGTAGGAGTTCCTGAAAAAAGTCTAGTCTGTATTCCCCTCAAGTATTTATCCATGAGCTACAGGTTATAAGGTAATTTAATTTTACCTGCCATTTCTTTCTTGCCTTTGTCCCCATATCACTATGAAGGGGTGATGCTGGGGCTCCAGGAGCCAGAGTCTACAGGTTACTGGAGATTAGGCTATTGATAAAATTACCTTTTTCTTGTAATTTACTAAGATATTTGTAAACTTATGGAGATTCATTAGTTTAACCATTTCTTTTCTGTCCTTTCCTTTGTCCTCTGGTAGCCAGGAGAGCCTGAGGAATATCACACATATCTCACCTGGGTGGGGGTGGTGTGTGCCAGCTTGTACTTGGTCCTCACCTTCCCTTAGGGTCCCTTATCAGAAGGAAGGAGAGAAGGAAGGAAGGAGAGAAGGAAGAAAGGAAGGAAGGAAGGAAGGAGAGAAGGAAGGAAGGAGGAAGGAAGGAAGGAAGGAGAGAAGGAAGGAAAGAAGGAAGGAAGGAAGGAAGGAAGGAAGGAAGGAAGGAAGGAGAAAAGTGCACAGGGCAGAGGAGGACTGAGGATGGGAAGAGGAGGGAAGGTGAAGGGAAGGGGGAAATTCCACAATATCAAGAAGCCATATTACTTTTTCCTTTTTTTTTAATTTATTTATTTGTTTCAAGTTTTTAAGTCCAACTTTTCAATGGAATGTGTGTGTGTGTGTGTGTGTGTTTTCAAGAGGGTCTGGGAAAGGTAACAAAAGGTAGGAAAAGATGAGTCTCTACCTCACTCCTGTGTTTTGCTTTTTTTGATGCTAAGAGTGAGGAGGAGAAATCATTTTAACCTATACATTCAAGAGCTCAGTCCCAAGAACATTTGTGTCAAAGGTCAAGCTTTCTTAGCCCCTCTACATCCTTTTGTAAAATTAATCATGCTATTAATTATTTGGATTATTTTAATATTTATTGTTCTCCTATATGCATGACAGGAGACAGGACCTGGTAGATTACTTGATGACAGAAAGTATGTACTAAATAATTGTTAGCTGTTTATGTGAAAGACTAATGATTGAAGGCTCAATCTGCATCACGATGACTTGATGTCTAGTGTTTATTTTTTATATCATTATCTTGTGACCACTCATTTCTGCCTCAAGTTCCGGGCAAGCTGGGAGGACTATCATGAGGGATGTTGTTGGATTCACATGTACAGAACACATGGTTCTAGTGAGGTATGAGGGAAGGGAGACCTGGGAGATGACAAGTTGACCAAAGTAAAACCATTTTGGTTTTGGGCTAACCCTTAACCTAAAAGTCATTAGGTCATAAAAAGAGTCACACAGTCCAACTCATGGAAAACAACAAGACTCTACTCCCTCCAGCAATAAAAGCCACAAAATCTGGACATTCTTAAAATTATTCTCTGTAAGGGTACCTGGGTGGCTCAGTGGGTTGATTGTCCCCACTCTAGATTTCAGCTCAGGTCATGAAGTGGAGCCCTTCATTGACCTCTGTGCTGACAGAGGATTCTTTCTCTCTCCCACTCTCTCTGCCCCTCCCCTGCTCTTGCTCTCTCTCAAAATAAATAAACTTAAATAATAAAACATAAGAAATAAATTTTTTAAAAAAACCTGCTCCCTGTAGATAATTTCACAAACCTAAGCATAACCTTAAGACAATGGAAAAACTAACCACCTTCTACAAATGATAAATGCAAAGTTAAAGAGTTAATTTAAACGCACACACACACACACACACACACACACACACACTTACAAGAGGCAAAAGGGGATCCTTTACCTCATTTGGGAGGAGAGAACACTACTTTGTCTGAGAAGTAGCTCCATTCTTACTTCTAGACTCGATGAGTCTTTGTCTCTTTCTCTAAATGGCTTGCTCTTGAATTCTTTCCTATAGAAAACCAAGAACCCTCTTGGCAAGGGGCCTGGGTCCCGCCATCTCAGGGCCTCAGCCCATCCAGCTTCACTAGTAAAAAAAGAAACAACTTTATGGGAGAAAGAAAAAAATGATGGATGGGAGGAAGGAATTAAAATATCCTCAGGGGTATTAAAATAAAAATTTTTAAAGGATAATAAAGAAAATGGGGAAAATCTTACTTTCCAGCATTGATTGAAAGTAACCTGTTTTTCAGGGGACATCTTGGGTCTGCCTCTCTTGGTGTTGCTTTTGCTATTGCTGTTTTTGTTACTGTTTTTTGAGGCAATTATGCTAAATGCAGATGTGTTTTTTCTTTTACAATTCTTTCCTTTATATAATGATTCTTTACACTCTATAGTACCTTTTCTTTTCTTCTTGTTTTGTGGGGGAAGGGATAAGCTTTTTGTGAGTTCATAATCAGAGCTACATTGTGCTTTATGCCATCTTGCAGACCCTTCTGTTATCATAGGGATATTGTAGAATCATCCTTGTAATTAGGATATAGTTAAATTCGCAACTTGATTTTGCAGCCAATTGTTATCTAGGTTCTGTGTAATCTTGGCAACCTTATCATTGATGACTCATGCAGTGCATTACAGAGTACAATGGTGCCAAAATTCCATGAACATTCTCATACAAATAAGAGCTTTCAAACTTATTTATTACCAGTGTGCATACCAAAACACATTAACTATTCACAGGAGAAAGGTTAAACCACAGCTAAGCTAAATCCCATCCAGTTAGCACAATGGTGCTGAATTAGAGCACATGGCAAGATAGTGTCTTGTGAGTCTCATGAAAACTGGGACTTTCTCACTTTGGCCTGAAACATACATAAATAAAGAGAAGGGAGGAGAGGAGAAAATTAAAGATAAATCAACTATAAGATCAATTTGTATATATTCAATATTGAGATGACATTTGCAGAATTCTCTTCCTGTAACTGATCTTCAACATAATTTTATCTGTTTAGTCTTGGCCAAGCTTTCAGTAAATCTTTTTTTTTTTTTTCAATACAGATTCATATATTCTATTTCTTCTTTGACATCTCTAAGTGCATAGACAAAAGAAGACTTAATATGGACAAATGCTCTTCATGACTCTTGATCCCTCTAATTCATTCTGAACTTTTCCTTCATGGATCTTTGCCACTAAAGATAAGCCACTTAATTAGCCATTCACCAGACTAAAAAAGGAATTTTCTCTGTACCTTGTCTTTCCTTTATACCTTGCATCCAAGATATCCATAAGCCCTGCTATGCTTCTATTACTACTTCCTGTTTCCAAGATTTTATGGTTCTCATTTGGACAATGAAAGCCTCCTAAATAGTCTCTTACATTGATTCTCACTGTCACTATATTGTTTTTCATACAAAAGCCAAAATAAGCTTAAAAAATATCATGATTCTCCTTTGCTTAAATCTGTTCAATGGTTTCCCCAATAAACTAGAATAAAATAAAATCAAAATTCCTTTTGTAGTTTATAGATATGGCTTGTCTACTTTCCTCTGAATGTCATACTCCCAACTTCTGTCATTTCCCTTAAGCCATACTCACATTATTCTCTTCATCAAACATATGAAACTTATTTTTAATCCAGGGTCTTTGTAATAGCTCTTCCCTTTGCTGGGATTCTCTTTAAATTTGGTATGACTGAGCCCTTTTAAAGATCTATGCTTAAATATTTTCTTCTAGAGAGATCTTCCTGGCTATCCAAGTTGAAATAGTCCATTAGGCAATCCTTATCACTTTATTTACTGCATAGTATATTTGTACACTAATAAATAAACAAGAAGACAACATATACTAGTTATTGATAGTCTACTCTTTCTAGATTGTAAGCTGCATAGGAGCAGAAACCATGTCTTTCCTCTTTGTGATGAATCCAGAGGATCTAGAATATTTCCTATCAGTAGCCTCCCATGAAACATGGTGAATAAATATGTATTCAACAGGTTATTATTCCATGTTGAATCCTATGTTGTTGGACATTCAATGCTGAGCAAAACAGATATGTCTATTTCTTCATGGTGGTTTTGAGAAGGGAAATCTCATATTATTTAAATATTAACACAAATAGCTAAGTATCATTCAATAAAAAAGAAGAGTATTGGCAACATACTACTGGAAGATTCAGGAAGAGGTTTCTAAAAAAAAATAGTGCTTATGGGATCCAATAGTAGAACTTAACTAGGAAAAAGGTTGAGCATGGGAGAATGTTGGTCAGTGCCCTAGTCATCCAGGGGGAGATAACCGCATTTGTTAAAAACCATGAAGCAGAAAAGATGATGATCCATTTGAGGAAATAAGTAAAGGCCAGTGGGGTTTGAACATGGAGGAAAATGGGGACAGAAGTTATAGGTGAGAGCAGAGAGGTGGGTAGGACACTTTGAGCTGGAAAAGAAATTTGAGCTGGAAAAGAAGATAATTACCTTGAAAGCATTAATGATATGGGGATTACTAGCCTCTCTCTTTGCCACACATCTGGTTCTTAGGAATCAAAGTGATAAAGCACTTACATGAATAGAAAATGGTAATAATGAAAGTGTGCAGAGTATATAGAGGCCATAGTGTTTTTTTTAAAGTTTATTTATTTATTTTGAGAGAGCGAGAGAGAGAGAGAGAGAGCAAGCAGGGGAGGGGAAGAGAGAGAGACAGAGAAAGAGAGAATCCAAAGCAGGCTCCTGACTCCCATTGTGGAGACGGACATGGGGTTTGGCTCAAGTCCACAAACTGTGAGATCAGGACCTGAGCCTAAGTCAAGAGTCAGACACTTAACCAACTAAGCCACCCAGGCACCCAAGGCCATAGTGTTTTTAAAGATGTGGAAGTGAATTAATTATATGTGTAGTCTTTAGGCCAAAATAAAGCAGGAAGATGATTCCTAAGCAAGGTTTAATGGATACATAGGATTATATTTAGAAGAACAGAATGACAGGGAGACATTCCAGGTAAGTAAAACAATTTTCATGAAAGCCAAGTCTTCTATTCTGGCTACTGGAACTAGTTTGAAATTGGTGAAGAATAAAGTATGAGTAAGAGGTGCTGAAATATGATAGTATAAGAATAACAAGCATTAGATAATGCAGGCATAGTGTTATTTGAAGAATTTGGACCTTCCTCTGGTCAGTGCTTCTCAACTTTTCTCAACTTCTCTTCAAATATCCCTAACAGAAGATGAGCTAGGATGCATATACTCAGAGGACTAGAGATATAGCCCCAAAAGTCACCAATAAGGCCATTTATTTCACAAATTGTCCTAGCTCAGTTTAAAAAGGCATGTGATTCCAACACTGATTAGTTGTTTTTATTGTAAAAGATATACAGTGCCCAAATATTTGTAAAAATCAGCAGCATGCTTATCCATACTATTGCATATCCTTGGCAAACCACTTCATACCCCTGATGTTTGGGTCCTCCAGGTAAAAAGATAGGTAGCCTGTCCCCACCTGGGGGCTTTGGGAAGGGGCCTGGGGTGATGTCAGAAGCTGGAGGCCCAGGCCCCACCCTTGGGAGCTGGCCCTCCCACTCTGCACATTCCAGGGCTGGAGGGAAGGACTTCTGTGTATATCTTGTGCTGAATAAGGTTGCTTTTTGTTTATTTAATGCCATGGGGATGGGTGAGAGGAGTGGGAATATGCTGGCTCTTTCCTTCTCACAAGAGTGAGGCTAGCTGGCCTACACAGCTTGATGTACTCTATCCTCCCCACATGCCCCAGGGCCCTCAGGCATCACACCCCCACCTGTTTCCACAGTCCCCAGTCCACCCACAGTGGTTGGTTCTGTGAGGAGGGAAAAAACAAACAACAACAACAACAACAACAACACAAAGACAGCTAAAAAATGTCCTGTCATTGAGGTCTTTAAAATACAGGAGTGACATAATCAGATTTGTGACTTAAAAAGATCACTCTAGCTGAGAATGTGGAGGCTGGATTAGAGAAGGGAAATAAATAGGCACTCAATAAACATTTGTTGAATTACTCTGTTTACTCTCATCAAAGGCAAGTTGATACAGTCACATGCAATCACATTGGTATGGTTTATCCAAGTTCAAATACCTCCTCTTGAGAAACAGGCACAGTGCTTTGACCTAAGTCATCTGGAATCACAGTCTGTGCTAATCAAATTCACCACAGCTGCACTTATTTCTCACTCTACAACCTCAGGCAGAATAAAAAGTTATTATCAACCACACCTTTTATCTAGTAAACAGCAACCACTTATCACAGCCGGAGTAAAAGTTATCCAATTAAGTCATTTATTCTAGCATTCTTTTTGGAATAGACTTATGATATCATTTTGAGATGGGGAAAATGTTTCCAATATTTTTATTTATTTTTATTTCTGATACATTTTCCAATACTTATTCCAATAAGTATGCATTTTATTTCCTATCTTCCAGGAATGTTATAAGGTAATCCTACAGTACAAGAACTTTTATGTAACCAAGACTTTCTTTTTTTTATTTTTGATTTTAAGTAGGCTTCATGCCTAGCAAAGAACCTAATGTAGGTCTTGAATTCACATGCCTAAGATCAAGACCTGAGCTGAGATCAAGAGTTGGATGCTTAACTGACTGAGCCATCCAGGCACCCCTGTATAAGACATTCTTAATGTTCCCTTAAGATTGAAAAAGAAAACAAACAAAAAAAAAGATTGAATAAACTTTAGACAGGATTCTTTCTCTTTTTTTCCATGTTTCAAGTTTTTATTTAAATTCTAGTTAGTTAACATATAGTTTAATATTGTTTCAGGAGTAGAATTTAGTGATTCATCACTTACATAGAACATCCAGCACTCATCACAGCAAGTGTCCTCCTTAATCCCTATCATCCATGTAGCCCATCTTCCATCCACCTCCCCTCCAGCAACCCTCAGTTTGTTCTCTATAGTTCAAAGTCTCTTATGGTTTGCCTCCCTTTTTTTTTCCCTTCCTTCCCTTATGCTCATCTGTTTTGTTCCTTACATTCCACAGAAGAGAGAAATCATGTGGTATTTATCTTTTTCTGACTAGCTTATTTTGCTTAGTATAATATACTCTAGCTCCGTTCACATCATGCAAATGGCAAGATTTCATTCTTTTGATAGCTGAGTAATATTCCATTTTATGTGTGTGTGTGTGTGTGTGTGTGTGTGTGTGTGTTTGTGTACACACATATATCCCATATCTTTATGCATTCATCAGTTGATAGACATTTGGGTTTTTACCATAATTTGGCTATTGTTGATAATGCTTCTATAAGCAATGGGGATGTGCCCCTTTGAATCGATATTTTGGTATCCTTTGGGTAAATACCTAGTAGTGGAATTGCTGGGTAGTAGGGTAGTTCTATTTTTAACCTTTTGACAAACTCGATACTTTCTTCCAGAGTAGCCGCATCACCTTGCATTCCTACCAACAGCAGATCCCCTTTCTCCACATCCTCGCCAACATCCATTGTTTCCTGTGTTGTGAATTTTAGCCATTCTGACAAGTGTGAGCTAGTATCTTATTGTAGTTTTGATTTGTATTTTCCTGATGATGAGTGATGTTGAGCATTGTTTCATGTATGTGTTACCCATATGTAGGTCTCCTTTGGAAAAAAAAAATGTCTATTCATTAGACAGAATTACTTCTGATTATAGGCCCTTGACCTCTGTTTTCTTTTAGCATTTACTTTAGAAAACTTCCAGTTCTAAAGTCTTTTTCTGTGAGATGCAAATATTCTCTTTGCTTTTTCCAGTTTTACAATCCAGGAATGTCATTCTCAAAGACCCAAAACTCATTCTTTGAAATGTAATCATCAAAGAGTGCCCCATCTCTCAGTTGCCAGGGGAGGCAAGAAGCCTGACTTCCATAAGTGTCAGTTAGCAAACACAGATGCCTAACCGCATTGACCAACCTCCCCTGCAATATCCTCTAGCACTTTGTCACTAGATCACCCCAGCACTTAAAACCCCACCCTTTGCTCCAGCAGAGTTGAGGTCAGTCTCCCTTCCCTATTGCATAGTTTTAAAGTTTTCCTTAACTGTGTCCCATGTGATCTTTCTTTAACAAATACATATCAAAGTGAGGTATTAGAGAAGTTTGGGGAGTTAAGCAGGCAGCAATTTCATGGGCAATATTTGCTATTGTTTATCTACCGTGAGCTCAGTCAGTGATAGTAAATGTAAAAAACTTAGTATACCCTAACAGAAATGAAAGGAAGAATAAGCATTTTCTTAATATTTGTGTGCATGTACATATCACTGGGATATAGCTAGGAGGACTAATATTTTCTCCTCTGAGTCCCAAAGGAAATAATTTGGACATGACACTGCTTATTGCCAGTTACTGTAAGATGTTTTGTGCAGTAACTTAGGGTGGCAGAGTAAGTAGATGTCAAGGATGCATCCCTTAGCATAATAAGGGCAAGGTTAAGGACAATTAGTTTCTGTGAAATTTAGTGCTATTAGAAGCTACATCGAATTCTCAGACTCAAAAGACATTACAAAAGAAAGTTATTCCTCATTTTGTCAAGGTATGATTTTATATGTTCTAAAATATAAATACATACAGCCTCAAGGGGACGCTCCCCAGCCCCGCCCCCTTCCCATTCCTGCTACCACTGTATAAAGAACAGTAACATACTGTTTAGCCTTTCTATGTCAGGACCTAAATCCACAGTTACCTATGCAGAGCAGCAATAACTAGACAGATACAAACCACCTAATAAGTCATTAATACTTCAGAATTTGAAGCAGTAAATATATAAGGCAAGACTGAGTATGATTATTTCTATAGGTTACTTGGAATATTGTAGAAGTAGATGAGAAAAGAATTTAGAAGAAGGATTCTGTGGGAAATGCAAAGGAATGGGTAAAATTAAGAAAGAACGAGATGTCTTTGTCAGATACTCAACAAAGTTCAGTATTGTATCAGGGGTATAGCATGGGTTCCCACTAACAAATTCATAAAAATAACTGTTTAAACACTTGGCAAGTACCTGAATACATTTATTGGGCCCTCCAAAAGGTAGGTAGACACCTACCTTTTGGAAAGCAAAAATAAATGTGTCTATCACCAAAATTACATGTGTATCACATTTAATTTTAGAATTTATTAATCCATTTACACTTTTATTCATTAGAACAATATTAGTGTTAAGCATCTACTATGTAGTAGGCACTGTTCTTGGTACAATGGATGCATCAGTAAACACAGCACAGTCTTTGTCTTGCTCTCATGGGGTTACATTCTAAAAATAGGTATGGGGTAGAGATGGATGGGGGACAGATAATATACATATTAGAAAGTAAATATACAGAATGCCCACTAAGATTAAGTACTGCTGTTTTGGGGAAATAGCCAGGTAGCCAGAGTGGCTAGGTAGCCAGAGTGGCTAGAGTAAATGAGAAAAGGAGAGAGTTGTAGGAGATAATGTCAAAATGTAGTATGAGACCAGATCCTTCAAAGAAATGAAGGGATTGATTTTACTCAAGTAAGACAGGAAACCTTTGGAAGGTTTTGTGTGGAAGAATTAACTGATCTTGTGTTTTAGAAGCTCATTCTCACCTTGAGATTGAAAACAGACTGTACAGGATTAAGAATAAAAATTAAAATCCATTCACAGGACAAAGAGTATTATGAGAAGTGGTCAGATACCAAATAAACTTGTAAAGCAAAGATGATATGACTTGGGATGTATTAAATGTGAAGGTAATATCAAGAAAGGAATGGGGCACCTGGGTGGCTCAGTCGTTAAGCATCCGACTTCGGCTCAGGTCATGATCTCATGGTTCCCCAAGTTCCAGCCCTGCACCAGGCTCTGCACTGACAGTTCAGAGCCTGGAGCCTGCTTCAGACTCTGTGTCTCTCTTTCGCTCTCTGCCCCTCCCGTCTTCATGCTCTGTCTCTGTCTCTCTGTCTCTCACTCAAAAATAAACATTAAACTTTTTTAAAAAAATAAGTAAAAATTTTAAAGAAATAGTAAGAAAGAATCAGGTATGACTTTAAGAGTTACAGCTGAGAAACAGAATTAAGTCCTTATTTACTGAGTAAGGAGAATATAGTAAGAGTGGAATTAAAAGGATGCAAAATCAGGTGTTCAGCTTTCAACAGGGGTAGGCAGTTAGAGATACCCATTTTCAGGTCAATGAAGATACCCCTAAAGGGAAATATAAAGTTATCCACATACAGATAACTTTTACAGTTATCCAGTTGAGATCACCTAGCCCCTAAGTCCTAGGAGGTCCATAAAGGGAGAGAGGAGAAAAGATGTCATTTACAAGTTGGCTCCATGAAAGAAATCAGGAGAGAGATGCTTGAGTAAGAATCCAGCAAGAGAGGGGGAGAACCAAGTGAAAATATACACTAGAAGATAATTAAAGAGGGAGAATCTTAACTCTAAACATGAGAATTAAGACCATTGATCATTGGGTTTATCAACATTGGGACTATTGGGTCTTTGGTAGGAATAGTGGTGATGGACCTGGGTGGAGGTGGAGGCAAAAGTTGGATTGTAAGAAATTCAGGTTAGAGAAGAATATTGTTGCTATAATGCAGAGCACATAAATGGTTGACAGTTACAAGGTAATATATTAAACATAGATTTCGATGAGAAAAATAATACCATTTCTCCATGCCATTACCTGTGATGCCTTATAGAGAAGAATTGGTGATACATAGAAGAGAGACAATACATTACTGAGACATTTTCCTTGAGTAAGCTGTGGGTAAAGGGAGTTGTAATGCATAGGGAGAGGACACGGCATTAGCTAGGAACCCAGATAATTAATTCAAAGTAATAGTAGGAAAGACAGAGGATGGGGATATAGACACAAGTGTTTAGATAGATGTAGTAATTGGGTGTATAGATATTAATTCTCTGACGGCTCCTATTTTCTCAGTGAACTGGGAGACAATATCATCAGCTGAAAGTAGGATGAGGTAGAGGATGTTCAAGGTTTCAGGAAAGAGGCATGAGTGTGAAATAGGAGACAGGAGAGGAAGATGGACTAGGGGAATGAAGTGGATTGCCTGGCAACACTGATGCCTGGCTTTGAGTTAACCATTGTGAATTTAAAGCCAGATCATTCAGCATGGTTTTATGTGTTCCTCTCTCCCCACATTTACATTAAGTTGCAAGAATACGATGGACTGAACCAATGTTGGAGGTTGGCAGAGGAATATTCAAAGGTACAAGAACTAATTGAGTCAATGATATAATTATGATTGGTCATAGAATCTAAAATTGAGAAGAAGTGAAACAAGAATGTGAGGGAGGTGAGAAACATAAAATAATAGTGTCAAAGTATTAAAAATCTACTTGGGGTGAAGAATTATTGGAATTTCCAAATCTGAGGGTGTGGCTTAGAATGGTCAGAGGCCAAGATGCTTGAAATTTCTGTCAAGAAGGGCGTATATCTTCTGTTCATATATAATGCCTATCTATGGGCTGATATAAAGTTGAAGACCAAACCAGATCATTGGATCAACAGGAGGGAAACTGAGAGGCCAGGACCTTAAAAGTACTATCTACATGGGCATTAAAATCATGAAGAGCTGTGACTGCAGTTGTGTTGGGGAAAGAGACAGGGAGCCAGGGGTTAACATCCTCAAGCAATGAAGGGAATGATGGGGAAGCAGAAGATGACTACCCAAAAAGGTTAGAGTTTAGCTTGGCAGGATGCCATGCTGTTTAAGTCAGGGTGCTCTGAGGGAGGAGGTGGGATCATTGTTAGGAAGCAGCTTCATAAAAGCACTGAGAAGACCAACTCTGTCTCCTCATCATTGAAGGAAGATAACAGGCAAGATCTTAAAAGGAAAGGGGGATGTTAAAAGGAGAGGTTGGAGATAGAGGCTGAAGAAATACTGTGGATTTCTAAGGGCACAATGACAAAGTTTCAGGTTAAAAAATAATAATAATAAATAAATAAATAAATAAATAAATAAATAAATAAATAAAATGAAAATGGTCTGCATGACAAATTTTATCTGTTTCTAATAGACCTATAAATTAGAACTCTAAGAAATTATTTGCTCAAAATCATAAACTTCACAATTTGAGATAGAGTTTGAATACCAGTAACATACCAAAGCTCAAGAACTTCTAAAACTTTTTGCTACCATGATTCAGAAACTATCTAATGCAGTTAGAGTGAGTCATTTTAGTGTGGGAATTACCTCTGACATGTAATACTCTCTTATTTTCCACATCTATACTGTATGACATGCTAGAAACTAGGACATGTCTTTACCAATTTTAAGAAACTTTCTGAAAATTAATTTTTCCTGCAATAGCTGCTATTAATTATTTGATTATCTTTATGGATCTGCAAAATGGTATATAATGAAAATGGACAGATATGGAATTAACTGGGTTCAAATCTCAACTCCAGTGCTTTATTAGATATGATGTTTAGACTAATCAATTAAATCAGTTATAGTAAATCAATTAAACTTTCTGGGTCTGTTTGCATGTTTGTGATGGTGGGATAACAATACCTACTATGTAGTTACATTAAAATAGTATTAAGGTGGATTGGGAACAGAACTTCAATACAATTTTTTTTTTAGAATTTGTACATTATGAGGAAGAGATAATATAGTTCATTATTAATGTGAAGAAAATTTTCCTCATTCTCAGAGAGGCCAGTAGAGAAGAAGAGGAATGACATTTTGAAGTTGTTTCTAGACCTTCTGTACCTAGATTAGTGTCCTACTTTGCTGAATATAGAGTAGGTTTTCTGTTCTTTAATAGCACAGAGTAATAAATGTTCAGATATCCAAAGGTAAGCCTAGGGATGAATAGGGGGTAGAAAGGTAATTTACACTGCATAATAAAAGAAGAACATTAGGTGTGGGAGAAAGTTTGAAAATGAAGAAAAGGAATTACTGAGGTGGGGTAAGGCTTATGTAGTATGGTGGAGAAGATAATGGAGTTTTATGAATGGGATTTTAGTTGTTTGCATGTCTCTAATGTAAAATTGTGCAGTTCTATAATGTCTTCATTAAATTCAGCTACAAACCCATGCCTTATTAGCAGGAGACTGAGCCAACTTTTGGGGGAAAGTCAAAATCACCCTTTCAAAGCCATAAAGTATTTAATTCAAGTGCACTTAAAACTCCAAATCAGCCCTACCCTACTGCCTTCTGTGCTTCACCTTACTCTTTTCTCCTTCACTTCTTCAGTATGAGATCTGGGCTCTCTTCATTATGCATACTGCCCAACCTCTGGGGAGTACACAGCCTCTTTGCATGTCAGAAGCCAGGCTAAAGGCAGCACCCAAACAACTTTATGATACAAGATTAGCCCACAAAATAATTTAATCTGAAGTGTCCCTACTGAAACAAAAACATGGGTAAAAACCTGATGTTTTTTTAAAAATTTTTAAAAACGTTTATTTATTTTTGAGACAGAATGTGAGTGGGGGAGGGGCAGAG